>NW_021821166.1:27678-99284 GCF_901001135.1 Rhinatrema bivittatum | reverse complement strand
TTTCCTCTCCTTCTTCTCTTTTATCCTGTGTATTCTTTTGCAATCTTTTCAAGCCCAATACACACCTGCATTTGCAAAATCTCATGAGCCAAACAGCTTGCATGAAGCTGACACTGCTGACTTTGAGATGACTCATGGCGAATAGAACCAGGGAATTGCCAAAAGTCATCACCACTACTCTCTTCCAATTTCGATAGCCACACGATCCCGGAGCCTCGTGGAGCAGCGGTACAGTTACTTCTGAAATTATCAGACACGCCTGTGTTATGGCTGTAGACTCTGACAGGCCCCCCCCCCCCCCCAAGCCACTCGTTGTCAGCAGATGTAGTTTCACACACGTACACATACAGAAAGTGTCTAATTGATGTTCAGAATTATTCAGCAAGAAGGCAGATAAAGGGTAGTCCATCCAGTCTGCCATGCATGTCTCCTGACTTCTTCTGCATCAGAGATCCCATATCCCTGTGCCATGCTCTCTTTGGGGAAAGACCAAAATGGCCCAATCCATCTGCCCAGGGCACTAATTGCCACTCTATGCAGCATATCCCATCACCAAAAGATTTTTCTTCGATTGTACTTTATGGTGTAGTTGTGTGAGCTTTGTTTGTTTTATACCGAAACTCACCATAGGTTCTTGATATCCGTCTTCAGTCAATAGGGATCTTCTGTGTCTATCCCATGCCCTTGTGAATTCCAGTATCACTCTCTCGTCTTCCCCACCTCTTCCAGGAGGGCATGGCATGCATCCATCACCCTTCCTGACTCATCTTCCCCCTGTGAGTTTTATATCATGACCCCTAGTTCTACAGCTTGCTTTCCATTGGGAAAGGTTTGATTCTTCTGCGTTTTTATTAAGACATTTCAAGTATTTAATTAAGTCTACATAATATCCTCCTATCCCTCCTCTTCTCCACTCTCTCTGAATATCTCCTCTCATAAGTCTTCCGGTGTACACCTCACCCATTGTGGTTGCCTTTCTCTGGACTGCTTCTATTCTCTCTCTTTGTTTTGCCATATAGCATGCAGAACTGAGCACGGTGCTGAAGGTGAGTCCTCACTAGTAACTTTGTAACCTATCATTAAAATCATCAGTTGTACCTGAAGATTGGAAGGTGGCTAATAGAGCCCCAATATTTAAAAAGGACTCCCAGGGGCGATCCGGGGAACTGTAGACTGGTAAGCCTGACTTCAGTGCTGGGAAAAATCATTGGAACTGTTTGTTTAAAGAATAAAATCACAGAACATATAGAAAGACATGATTTAATGGAACACAGTCAACATGGATTTACCCAGGGCAAGTCTTGCCTCACAAATCTGCTTCATTTTTTTAAAGGGGTTAATAAACAGGTGGATAAAGGTGAACTGGTAGATGTAGTGTATTTGGATTTTCAGAAGGCGTTTGACAAAGTTCCTCATGAGAGGCTTCTAGGAAAAGTAAAAAGTCATGGGATAGGTGGCGATGTCCTTTCGTGGATTGCAAACTGGAAGACAGGAAACAGAGAGTAGGATTAAATGGGCAATTTTCTCAGTGGAAGGGAGTGGGCAGTGGAGTGCCTCAGGGATCAGTATTGGGACCCTTACTGTTCAATATATTTATAAATGATCTGGAAAGAAATACGACGAGTGAGATAATCAAATTTGCAGATGACACAAAATTGTGCAGAGTAGTTAAATCACAAGCAGATTGTGATAAATTGCAGGAAGACCTTGTGAGACTGGAAAATTGGGCATCCAAATGGCAGATGAAATTTAATGTGGATAAGTGCAAGGTGATGCATATAGGGAAAAATAACCCATGCTATAGTTACACAATGTTGGGTTCCATATTAGGAGCTACCGCCCAGGAAAGAGATCTAGGCATCATAGTGGATAACACATTGAAATCGTCGGCTCAGTGTGCTGCGGCAGTCAAAAAAGCAAACAGAATGTTGGGAATTATTAGAAAAGGAATGATGAATAAAACGGAAAATGTCATAATGCCTCTGTATCGCTCCATGGTGAGACCGCACCTTGAATACTGTGTACAATTCTGGTCGCCGCATCTCAAAAAATGAAATGGTTTAGAGTATGAGGAAGTCATTGTGGGGATGGTGGAGAGTGGTGTGAGAGGAGTGGTTACTGGGGGAGAAAGGAGCCAGAAAGCAGGAAACTGAAAGTGGGAGCAAGCCAGTGAGAGGATGAATGGAGGGGAGAGCTGGAGAGGTGATGTGCTGGGACAGGGAGAACTGGAGGGTGAAAGCTGAAGAAGACTGAAGGAGGAGAGGTGAGAGCCAGGTGAGAGAGTGAAGTAATGCCGACGTAAGGGAGAGATTTAGAACAGAGAAATGATGGAAAAGTAGATATCAGGGAGGTGAGGAAGTGATGAAGAGGAAAGTAACATGGAAAGGAGGAACTCAGGGGAAAGAGATTGAGACCCCACCCAGATGGGAGAGGTAGAAAAAGCATTTTCTTTTCAGTCCCGTGACTGGAATATGTAACAGAGGGATTTGACAGGTTTACGTCTCCTGAAGTAATGCGGATTCTCTGCAAGCTTCGATGGCTTTTAGTGGATCAATGTAAGAATTATCCAAAAAATGTTATCCATCAGCCTTCGAGACCACATAGGTCTCTTCTTTAGATGTGGAGAATGTCTCTGACGAGACCTCTGTGGCTTCAAAGGTTAATGTGCAATACTTTTGGATAATTTGCACACTGATGTAGTAAACGTTTTCGGGTTCTGCCTGGAATACCTTGACTGGAATGTAATTTTCGGTCTTGAATTATTGCGTGTTCAATGTAAACTTTTTTTATTTTTTTTTTGTTATATGAAGAGACACTGGGGATGGTTAAATAATTTTGTGAAAACCGAGCTGGAGAATGCCTCTTGTTGAGAAGGTGGCAGCCTGAGACCGATCACGTGAGAATCCACCAGTGCCGTGTGTCTTTGTGGCTCTACTATTGTGGTCGCTGCCAATTTCCTGAATTGTCCTCATTGGGCCAGCGGCATCATAGTCCCATAATGCCCTTTCCTTTTACAGAACCATTCTCAGGTTGTGCAGGGGGAAGGCTGATTTTTGACTGCTGAATTATCAGAATTTCAGGAGGAGATGGTATGGGCCTGTGCTCCAAGTCTTTTAAGTAACCTAAGCAACACCTCCGCCTGCCTCGGATAAAGAATCAGGCTTCCTCGGGTCCTGTAACCTTTGGATTCCAGAAATGTCATCGTTGTCTGTTTTAGCTGCGGTTCCATCAATCCACTCGCCACCAAGTGAGCTCCCAGCCTCCTCCTCACTTCCGCTTTCGTGAATGGGAACCATATCCACCCGTCTCCAGTCCCGCGGAAGAGAGAAGGGCGACCAAAATGGTGGTGGAGGTGGTGGTGGAGGGTCTCCATCAAATGATGTATGAGGAGAGGCTGAAGGATCTGAATATGTACCCCCTGGAGGAGAGGAGGTGCAGGGGGGATATGATACAGACCTTCAGATACCTGAAAGGTTTTAATGATGCGCAATCATCAATGAACCAGGGGTCACGATTTGAAGCTCCAGGGAGGACGACTCAGAACCAACGTCAGGAAGTATTTCTTCACGGAGAGGGAGGTGGATGCCTGGAAGGCCCTTCCGGAGGAAGTGGTGAAGACGAAAACAGTAAAAGGTTTCAAAGGGCATGGGATAAACTCTGTGGATCCCTAAAAGGCTGGAGGATGGGAATGAGGAAAAGGGCATGGGGGTAAGGTGCTGGTGAGGTGATTACTACCCTTCACCAATAAGCCTTATTACTGTTGATGCAACTCCATCCAGGTAACGGAGGATTGGACTCAGAGAGCAACCAGCAAGGGCCCTGAGTTTGAGGGTCTGGGAAACTGATAATTATTTGGGTGACCTGCATGGCGCAGCAGTTACTACCATAGGCTTGCCGGGCAGACTGCCTGGACCGTTTGGTCCTTATTCTGCCATCCTTTCTATACTCCATACTCTAAGGAAGCACTGAAAGGTTCAGCCAGTGGCGATGCCAGGACACATCTGTAAGTTCCCTTAGTACCCTCGGGTGCATCCCCTCCGGCCCCATCGCTTTATAGTAAGTAACGTAGTGAACGTGGACAGAAATGATCCCGGTGGTCCCTCCAGTCAGCCCGACTCTCTCTCTCACCTGATGATGAGTATTACGCTTTTAATTCTTATCTGCTAGCTCCTCACAAACCACTGGGCCTTGTGAGAAGTGCTGAAGGTTTACGTGGCTTTCGTTCCTGTGCTTTGCCTCACTTCCAGTCTTATTTGTGTTCGGTTGATTTGGACTCTTTCAGACTCTCTCTCGCCACGAGGCAGGGCTCACGTGGCTGACTCGCACCCAGAGGCTTCGTCCTGTCCTGTCCCTCGCTCTCCGCATACCCGGGCTGCTCTTCCAGGATCACTTATTTCAATCTTTTTTGCTCTGAAGCGCCTTCCAATGTCTCTTATTAAAATCTAAGATATATCTATAGCTAAGGTGTGGCTATAAAAGGTGAACTCAGAACCCTCTTGTTCTCTCCTTTTGTTTCTTGTGGCTGAAAATGATCCTTCCTGCAGACGTCTGTAAAATTTACAATGGTTGCTCCGTGTCCTCCTGGCTTCCTGTGCTGCCATCCAATCTCGCCCTTGCATGGAACGGTTTTATGTGTTTACTGTATTTATTTTACAGAGTTCAGACGCCGTCTTTCCGAACACAAGACGGTGCAGGCGTTTCCTAGGAACAATAACCACAACAGCTCGGATATCCCCAATTATACGGGGAAAAAATGCCAGGGGCCAGTCCATTGGCCCAGCCCCGCGGGATAATGCGAAACCAGGAAAGGGGGGTGCAGCTGATCCGGCGCTCGAGTTTCTCCCCCTCCCCACTGCCAGTGGGAGGGGGAGAGCGGTGGCTCCTCCAGGCTGCACCCGATCCTTCTGCAGTCCAGGGCCCGTCAGTGCAACTGGAGCTCCCGGTGCCAGGGGCGAGGGACAAGCCCTGAAACGCTGCTGCTTCCACCACCGCCCCCTGTCAGTGGGGACTTGCAGCAGCGGAGAGGGGGTGTGGATGTTGGAGGTCGTCTGAGGGTAGGGGGACATCAGTTATGGAGGACTGGGGTAATAGAGCCTTGGCTGGGGCAGGGGTTGTGTGTGGCTGTGACACCACATCACAAACGGGGGCAATGGGGAGATAGAGGACCTGGGATAGGTGGGGCCAGGACAGCTCCCTTCTCCCAGTCTGCATACTCCCCTCTGTTAATACTGGAACATCTTTCTCTCCTCCCCTCCAGCCTCAGAATTTCCTCTTTCTCTTGCTTCTCTGCACTGATCCCGCAGATCCTTCATTCACAGAATCCCCAAAGAACAAAAGAAAGACCTGAAATAACTTCTCATCCTTGCTTATTTTTGTACAGTAAAAGAAATGTGCAATGTTTAATATAAAAAATAAATGAAAGTGCACTGTAGCGCTAGCACAGGATTTACATCTCAGCTGCTGCAGGAAACTGGGCTGTAACTATTACTATTCTGCTTTTCCCTACTGCAGGTCCTATTTGGAATAACTCTGAATTTTTTCAGGGTAAGTCTGTGCTTTCTGTGTAATTGTCCCAACTTCTCCTGACCTTCTGTTTGCGGATAGAGATTGAAGAGCCAGGGGTGGAGGGGAGTGTAACCTACTGTATACTGGGGGAGTAGGGTCCTGCATGGTGAGAGAGGGATGTACTGCCAAAGGTCCATCAAGCCCAGCATCCTGATTCCAACAGTGGCCAATCCAGGTCACAGGTACCCGGCAGGATTCCTAAATTACATAAGAACATAAGAAATTGCCATGCTGGGTCAGATCAAAGGTCCATCAAGCCCAGCATCCTGATTCCAACAGTGGGCAATCCAGGTCACAGGTACCCGGCAGGATTCCTAAATTACATAAGAACATAAGAAATTGCCATGCTGGGTCAGACCAAGGGTCCGTCAAGCCCAGCATCCTGATTCCAACAGTGGCCAATCCAGGTCACAGGTACCCGGCAGGATTCCTAAATTACATAAGAACATAAGAAATTGCCATGCTGGGTCAGACCAAGGGTCCATCAAGCCCAGCATCCTGATTCCAACAGTGGCCAATCCAGGTCACTGGTACCCGGCAGGATTCCTAAATTACATAAGAACATAAGAAATTGCCATGCTGGGTCAGATCAAAGGTCCATCAAGCCCAGCATCCTGATTCCAACAGTGGCCAATCCAGGTCACAGGTACCCGGCAGGATTCCTAAATTACATAAGAACATAAGAAATTGCCATGCTGGGTCAGATCAAAGGTCCATCAAGCATCCTGATTCCAACAGTGGCCAATCCAGGTCGCAGGTACCCGGCAGGATTCCTAAATTACATAAGAACATAAGAAATTGCCATGCTGGGTCAGATCAAGGGTCCATCAAGCCCAGCATCCTGATTCCAACAGTGTCCAAACCAGTCCACAAGAACCTGGCAATTACCCAAACACTAAGAAGATCCCATGCTACTGATGCAATTAATAGTGGCTATTCCCTAAGTAAACTTGATTAATAGCAGGTAATGGACTTCTCCTCCAAGAACTTATCCAAACCTTTTTTAAACCCAGCGACACTAACTGCACTAACCACATCCCCATGCACCCTCTTTGGCAGGTTCTCAGATATAACTGGGGGAGTTCACATTTACTGGTGCTGCAATGTCTCCGGACGCCTTTCTGCTTCTGGGTAAATCTTCTTCTATTTTTAGGTAGACCCCAGTAATACCACAGGCTAAGTTTCTTTGTTTGAGTAGAAATATCTGGCTGTTTATTTCCAGCCTCCTTCTTTCTTCCACTTTTTAGGAATAGGAGCCACATCCTCCCTTCTCCAGTCCTCCGGGACTTCTCCAGGCTCCATGCAGGAAGCATTGATAAGGTCTCACCAGCGGAGGTGCCAGGTTCCTCCACACCCTCAGATGTGTCCGGTCCGGCCCCATCGCCTTCTCTACTTTAAGTTTTAGTTTCTGTTCTGAAAACAGATTCAGGTTTACCTGTGCCTGCTTTCTGTGGTCCTCCTCCTGACCCTTCCTCAGTGGACACCAAGCAGCAATTCCGCAGATTTCCTCCTCAGCCTCTGTATAGAAACGTGAGAGAAGAGAAAGATCACGTGGCCAATCTACATCTGCCCATCCACACCAACTATTCAGCTTTACAATCCCTACCAGAGATCCCCTGGGTTTATCCCAGGCTGTCCTGAATTCAGATACCATCGTTGCCTTCAACACTTCCACTGGGAGGCACCACCACCCTCTCTGTGAAGAAATATTTCCCAAGATTACTCCTGAGTCATCTCCTGACCCCTCGTTCTAGAGCCTCCTTTCCATTGAAGGAGATTCCCCTCCTGTGCCTGAAAACCTCTGAGATATCTGAATGTCTCTATCCTATCTCCCCTTTCCTTTAGGGTGTACGTGTTTAGATCTTTAAGTCTCTCCCCCTGTGCTTTAGAACGAAGACCGGTGGCCATTTTAGTATCCGCCCTCCTGACCAACTCCATCCTGTTTCTATCCTCCCCTTCGCCTCTGCATCTCATGTACCACATTTGCACTTCCTTCTATCACTAACAGACCTAAGAAAAAGGTTTTCTCCCCCCGTTTTACCCTATTTGCTGTTTTCTCTTCTGTTTGAATTTCTGCACTCCAGACTACTTTCCCAGCTTCTCTTAGCTTTCCCAGATATTGTCGCCCGTCTTCCTCTTTCTGTGATCTCTTGTAGCTTCTTCCTTACCTTTGCACTTCCTTCTATCACTTACATACCTAAGAAAAAGGTTTTCTCTCCCCGTTTTACCCTATTTGCTGTTTTTCCTTCTGTTTGAATTTCTGCACTCCAGACTACTTTCCCAGCTTCTCTTAGCTTTCCCTGATATTGTCGCCCGTTTTCCTCTTTCTGTGATCTCTTGTAGCTTCTTCCTTACCTTTGCACTTCCTTCTATCACTTACAGACCTAAGAAAAAGGTTTTCTCCCCCCGTTTTACCCTATTTCCTGTTTTCTCTTCTGTTTGAATTTCTGCACTCCAGACTACTTTCCCAGCTTCTCTTAGCTTTCCCAGATATTGTCGCCCGTCTTCCTCTTTCTGTGATCTCTTGTAGCTTCTTCCTTACCTTTGCACTTCCTTCTATCACTTACATACCTAAGAAAAAGGTTTTCTCTCCCCGTTTTACCCTATTTGCTGTTTTTCATTTTGTTTGAATTTCTGCACTCCAGACTACTTTCCCAGCTTCTCTTAGCTTTCCCTGATATTGTCACCCGTCTTCCTCTTTCTGTGATCTCTTGTAGCTTCTTCCTTACCTTTGCACTTCCTTCTATCACTTACTGACCTAAGAAAAAGGTTTTCTCTCCCCGTTTTACCCTATTTCCTGTTTTCTCTTCTGTTTGAATTTCTGCACTCCAGACTACTTTCCCAGCTTCTCTTAGCTTTCCCAGATATTGTCGCCCGTCTTCCTCTTTCTGTGATCTCTTGTAGCTTCTTCCTTACCTTTGCACTTCTTCTATCACTTACAGACCTAAGAAAAAGGTTTTCTCCCCCCGTTTTACCCTATTTGCTGTTTTTCCTTCTGTTTAAATTTCTGCACTCCAGACTACTTTCCCAGCTTCTCTTAGCTTTCCCAGATATTGTCGCCCATCTTCCTCTTTCTGTGATCTCTTGTAGCTTCTTCCTTACCTTTGCACTTCTTCTATCACTTACATACCTAAGAAAAAGGTTTTCTCCCCCCGTTTTACCCTATTTGCTGTTTTCTCTTCTGTTTGAATTTCTGCACTCCAGACTACTTTCCCAGCTTCTCTTAGCTTTCCCAGATATTGTCTCCCGTCTTCCTCTTTCTGTGATCTCTTGTAGCTTCTTCCTTACCTTTGCACTTCCTTCTATCACTTACAGACCTAAGAAAAAGGTTTTCTCTCCCCGTTTTACCCTATTTGCTGTTTTTCCTTCTGTTTGAATTTCTGCACTCCAGACTACTTTCCCAGCTTCTCTTAGCTTTCCCAGATATTGTCGCCCGTCTTCCTCTTTCTGTGATCTCTTGTAGCTTCTTCCTTACCTTTGCACTTCCTTCTATCACTTACAGACCTAAGAAAAAGGTTTTCTCCCCCCGTTTTACCCTATTTGCTGTTTTTCCTTCTGTTTGAATTTCTGCACTCCAGACTACTTTCCCAGCTTCTCTTAGCTTTCCCAGATATTGTCGCCCGTCTTCCTCTTTCTGTGATCTCTTGTAGCTTCTTCCTTACCTTTGCACTTCCTTCTATCACTTACAGACCTAAGAAAAAGGTTTTCTCCCCCCGTTTTACCCTATTTGCTGTTTTTCCTTCTGTTTGAATTTCTGCACTCCAGACTACTTTCCCAGCTTCTCTTAGCTTTCCCAGATATTGTCGCCCGTCTTCCTCTTTCTGTGATCTCTTGTAGCTTCTTCCTTACCTTTGCACTTCCTTCTATCACTTACAGACCTAAGAAAAAGGTTTTCTCCCCCCGTTTTACCCTATTTGCTGTTTTCTCTTCTGTTTGAATTTCTGCACTCCAGACTACTTTCCCAGCTTCTCTTAGCTTTCCCAGATATTGTCGCCCGTCTTACTCTTTCTGTGATCTCTTGTAGTTTCTTCCTTACCTTTGCACTTCCTTCTATCACTTACAGACCTAAGAAAAAGGTTTTCTCCCCCCGTTTTACCCTATTTGCTGTTTTTCCTTCTGTTTGAATTTCTGCACTCCAGACTACTTTCCCAGCTTCTCTTAGCTTTCCCGGATATTGTCGCCCGTCTTCCTCTTTCTGTGATCTCTTGTAGCTTCTTCCTTACCTTTGCACTTCTTCTATCACTTACAGACCTAAGAAAAAGGTTTTCTCCCCCCGTTTTACCCTATTTGCTGTTTTTCCTTCTGTTTGAATTTCTGCACTCCAGACTACTTTCCCAGCTTATCTTAGCTTTCCCAGATATTGTCGCCCGTCTTCCTCTTTCTGTGATCTCTTGTAGTTTCTTCCTTACCTTTGCACTTCCTTCTATCACTTACAGACCTAAGAAAAAGGTTTTCTCTCCCCGTTTTACCCTATTTGCTGTTTTTTCTCCTGTTTGAATTTCTGCACTCCAGACTACTTTCCCAGCTTCTCTTACCTTTCCCAGATATTGTCGCCCGTCTTCCTCTTTCTGTGATCTCTTGTAGCTTCTTCCTTAGCTTTGCACTTCCTTCTATCACTTACAGACCTAAGAAAAAGGTTTTCTCCCCCCCCCCCGTTTTACCCTATTTGCTGTTTTCTCTTCTGTTTGAATTTCTGCACTCCAGACTACTTTCCCAGCTTCTCTTAGCTTTCCCAGATATTGCCACCCGTCTTCCTCTTTCTGTGATCTCTTGTAGCTTCTTACTTACCTTTGCACTTCCTTCTATCACTTACAGACCTAAGAAAAAGGTTTTCTCCCCCCGTTTTACCCTATTTGCTGTTTTCTCTTCTGTTTGAATTTCTGCACTCCAGACTACTTTCCCAGCTTCTCTTAGCTTTCCCAGATATTGTCGCCCATCTTCCTCTTTCTGTGATCTCTTGTAGCTTCTTCCTTACCTTCGCACTTCTTCTATCACTTACAGACCTAAGAAAAAGGTTTTCTCCCCCCCGTTTTACCCTATTTGCTGTTTTCTCTTCTGTTTGAATTTCTGCACTCCAGACTACTTTCCCAGCTTCTCTTAGCTTTCCCAGATATTGTCGCCCGTCTTCCTCTTTCTGTGATCTCTTGTAGCTTCTTCCTTACCTTTGCACTTCCTTCTATCACTTACAGACCTAAGAAAAAGGTTTTCTCCTCCCGTTTTACCCTATTTGCTGTTTTCTCTTCTGTTTGAATTTCTGCACTCCAGACTACTTTCCCAGCTTCTCTTAGCTTTCCCAGATATTGTCGCCCGTCTTCCTCTTTCTGTGATCTCTTGTAGCTTCTTCCTTACCTTTGCACTTCTTCTATCACTTACAGACCTAAGAAAAAGGTTTTCTCCCCCCGTTTTACCCTATTTGCTGTTTTTCCTTCTGTTTGAATTTCTGCACTCCAGACTACTTTCCCAGCTTCTCTTAGCTTTCCCAGATATTGTCTCCCATCTTCCTCTTTCTGTGATCTCTTGTAGCTTCTTCCTTACCTTTGCACTTCCTTCTATCACTTA
Organism: Rhinatrema bivittatum; assembly: GCF_901001135.1. Lineage (NCBI taxonomy): Eukaryota > Metazoa > Chordata > Amphibia > Gymnophiona > Rhinatrematidae > Rhinatrema > Rhinatrema bivittatum. The sequence goes on along the minus strand of NW_021821166.1, from coordinate 88,160 downwards.
CTGACCTAAGAAAAAGGTTTTCTCCCCCCGTTTTACCCTATTTGCTGTTTTCTCTTCTGTTTGAATTTCTGCACTCCAGACTACTTTCCCAGCTTCTCTTCGCTTTCCCAGATATTGTCGCCCGTCTTCCTCTTTCTGTGATCTCTTGTAGCTTCTTCCTTACCTTTGCACTTCTTCTATCACTTACAGACCTAAGAAAAAGGTTTTCTCCCCCCGTTTTACCCTATTTCCTGTTTTCTCTTCTGTTTGAATTTCTGCACTCCAGACTACTTTCCCAGCTTCTCTTAGCTTTCCCAGATATTGTCGCCCATCTTCCTCTTTCTGTGATCTCTTGTAGCTTCTTCCTTACCTTTGCACTTCTTCTATCACTTACATACCTAAGAAAAAGGTTTTCTCCCCCCGTTTTACCCTATTTGCTGTTTTCTCTTCTGTTTGAATTTCTGCACTCCAGACTACTTTCCCAGCTTCTCTTAGCTTTCCCAGATATTGTCTCCCGTCTTCCTCTTTCTGTGATCTCTTGTAGCTTCTTCCTTACCTTTGCACTTCCTTCTATCACTTACAGACCTAAGAAAAAGGTTTTCTCTCCCCGTTTTACCCTATTTGCTGTTTTTCCTTCTGTTTGAATTTCTGCACTCCAGACTACTTTCCCAGCTTCTCTTAGCTTTCCCGGATATTGTCGCCCGTCTTCCTCTTTCTGTGATCTCTTGTAGCTTCTTCCTTACCTTTGCACTTCCTTCTATCACTTACATACCTAAGAAAAAGGTTTTCTCCCCCTGTTTTACCCTATTTGCTGGTTTTCCTTCTGTTTGAATTTCTGCACTCCAGACTACTTTCTCAGCTTCTCTTAGCTTTCCCAGATATTGTCACCCGTCTTCCTCTTTCTGTGATCTCTTGTAGCTTCTTCCTTACCTTTGCACTTCTTCTATCACTTACAGACCTAAGAAAAAGGTTTTCTCTCCCCGTTTTACCCTATTTGCTGTTTTTCCTTCTGTTTGAATTTCTGCACTCCAGACTACTTTCCCAGCTTCTCTTAGCTTTCCCGGATATTGTCGCCCGTCTTCCTCTTTCTGTGATCTCTTGTAGCTTCTTCCTTACCTTTGCACTTCTTCTATCACTTACAGACCTAAGAAAAAGGTTTTCTCTCCCCGTTTTACCCTATTTGCTGTTTTTCCTTCTGTTTGAATTTATGCACTCCAGACTACTTTCCCAGCTTCCCTTAGCTTTCCCAGATATTGTCGCCTAGGGATGTGAATCGTGTCCTCGATCGTCTTAACCATCGATTTCGGCTGGGAGGGGGAGGGAATCGTATTGTTGCCGTTTGGGGGGGTAAAATATCGTGAAAAATCGTTTAAAAATCGTTAAAAATCGAAAAAATCGAAAAAACCGGCACATTAAAACCCCCTAAAACCCACCCCCGACCCTTTAAATTAAATCCCGCACCCTCCCGAACCCCCCCCCAAATAACTTAAATAACCTGCGGATCCAGCGGCGGTCCGGAACGGCAGCGGTCCGGAACGGGCTCCTGCTCTGAATCTTGTCGTCTTCAGCCGGCGCCATTTTCCAAAATGGCGCCGAAAAATGGCGGCGGCCATAGACGAAAAAGATTGGACGGCAGGAGGTCCTTCCGGACCCCCGCTGGACTTTTGGCAAGTCTCGTGGGGTCAGGAGGCCCCCCACAAGCTGGCCAAAAGTTCCTGGAGGTCCAGCGGGGGTCAGGGAGCGATTTCCCGCCGCGAATCGTTTTCGTACAGAAAATGGCGCCGGCCATACGCGTATGGCCGGCGTCATTTTCCGTACGGAAAATGGCGCCGGCAGGAGATCGACTGCAGGAGGTTGTTCAGCGAGGGTTCCGGCGCCTCGCTGAACGACCTCCTGCAGTCGATCTCCTGCCGGCGCCATTTTCCGTACGAAAACGATTTGCGGCGGGAAATCGCTCCCTGACCCCCGCTGGACCTCCAGGAACTTTTGGCCAGCTTGTGGGGGGCCTCCTGACCCCCACGAGACTTGCCAAAAGTCCAGCGGGGGTCCGGAAGGACCTCCTGCCGTCCAATCTTTTTCGTCTATGGCTGCCGCCATTTTTCGGCGCCATTTTGGAAAATGGCGCCGGCTGAAGACGACAAGATTCAGAGCAGGAGCCCGTTCCGGACCGCTGCCGTTCCGGACCGCCGCTGGACCCGCAGGTTATTTAAGTTATTTGGGGGGGGGGTTCGGGAGGGTGGGGGATTTAATTTAAAGGGTCGGGGGTGGGTTTTAGGGGGTTTTAGTGTGCCGGCTCACGATTCTAACGATTTATAACGATAAATCGTTAGAATCTGTATTGTATTGTGTTCCATAACGGTTTAAGACGATATTAAAATTATCCGACGATAATTTTAATCGTCCTAAAACGATTCACATCCCTATTGTCGCCCGTCTTACTCTTTCTGTGATCTCTTGTAGTTTCTTCCTTACCTTTGCACTTCCTTCTATCACTTACAGACCTAAGAAAAAGGTTTTCGCCCCCCGTTTTACCCTATTTGCTGTTTTCTCTTCTGTTTGAATTTCTGCACTCCAGACTACTTTCCCAGCTTCTCTTAGCTTTCCCGGATATTGTCGCCCGTCTTCCTCTTTCTGTGATCTCTTGTAGCTTCTTCCTTACCTTTGCACTTCCTTCTATCACTTACTGACCTAAGAAAAAGGTTTTCTCCCCCTGTTTTACCCTATTTGCTGTTTTCTCTTCTGTTTGAATTTCTGCACTCCAGACTACTTTCCCAGCTTCTCTTAGCTTTCCCGGATATTGTCTCCCGTCTTCCTCTTTCTGTGATCTCTTGTAGCTTCTTCCTTACCTTTGCACTTCCTTCTATCACTTACTGACCTAAGAAAAAGGTTTTCTCCCCCTGTTTTACCCTATTTGCTGTTTTCTCTTCTGTTTGAATTTCTGCACTCCAGACTACTTTCCCAGCTTCTCTTAGCTTTCCCAGATATTTTCTCCCGTCTTCCTCTTTCTGTGATCTCTTGTAGCTTTTTCCTTACCTTTGCACTTCCTTCTATCACTTACAAACCTAAGAAAAAGGTTTTCTCCCCCTGTTTTACCCTATTTGCTGTTTTCTCTTCTGTTTGAATTTCTGCACTCCAGACTACTTTCCCAGCTTCTCTTAGCTTTCCCAGATATTGTCTCCCGTCTTCCTCTTTCTTTGATCTCTTGTACCTTCTTCCTTACCTTTGCACTTCCTTCTATCACTTACAGACCTAAGAAAAAGGTTTTCTCCCCCCGTTTTACCCTATTTGCTGTTTTTCCTTCTGTTTGAATTTCTGCACTCCAGACTACTTTCCCAGCTTCTCTTAGCTTTCCCAGATATTGTCGCCCGTCTTCCTCTTTCTGTGATCTCTTGTAGCTTCTTCCTTACCTTTGCACTTCCTTCTATCACTTACTGACCTAAGAAAAAGGTTTTCTCCCCCCGTTTTACCCTATTTGCTGGTTTTCCTTCTGTTTGAATTTCTGCACTCCAGACTACTTTCCCAGCTTCTCTTAGCTTTCCCAGATATTGTCGCCCGTCTTCCTCTTTCTGTGATCTCTTGTAGCTTCTTCCTTACCTTTGCACTTCCTTCTATCACTAACAGACCTAAGAAAAAGGTTTTCTCCCCCCGTTTTACCCTATTTGCTATTTTTCCTTCTGTTTGAATTTCTGCACTCCAGACTACTTTCCCAGCTTCTCTTAGCTTTCCCGGATATTGTCGCCCGTCTTCCTCTTTCTGTGATCTCTTGTAGTTTCTTCCTTACCTTTGCACTTCCTTCTATCACTTACTGACCTAAGAAAAAGGTTTTCTCCCCCCGTTTTACCCTATTTGCTGTTTTTCCTTCTGTTTGAATTTCTGCACTCCAGACTACTTTCCCAGCTTCTCTTAGCTTTCCCAGATATTGTCGCCCGTCTTCCTCTTTCTGTGATCTCTTGTAGCTTCTTCCTTACCTTTGCACTTCCTTCTATCACTTACACACCTAAGAAAAAGGTTTTCTCCCCCCGTTTTACCCTATTTGCTGGTTTTCCTTCTGTTTGAATTTCTGCACTCCAGACTACTTTCCCAGCTTCTTTTAGCTTTCCCAGATATTGTCGCCCGTCTTCCTCTTTCTGTGATCTCTTGTAGCTTCTTCCTTACCTTTGCACTTCCTTCTATCACTTACTGACCTAAGAAAAAGGTTTTCTCCCCCCGTTTTACCCTATTTGCTGTTTTCTCTTCTGTTTGAATTTCTGCACTCCAGATTACTTTCCCAGCTTCTCTTAGCTTTCCCAGATATTGTCGCCCGTCTTCCTCTTTCTGTGATCTCTTGTAGTTTCTTTCTTACCTTTGCACTTCTTCTATCACTTACACACCTAAGAAAAAGGTTTTCTCCCCCGTTTTACCCTATTTGCTATTTTTCCTTCTGTTTGAATTTCTGCACTCCAGACTACTTTCCCAGCTTCTCTTAGCTTTCCCAGATATTGTCGCCCGTCTTCCTCTTTCTGTGATCTCTTGTAGTTTCTTCCTTACCTTTGCAGCTGCTTCTTTGGAAAACCACATCAGTCTCTTTTTTTCTTCTTCCCTTTATTAGGTTTCCTGACAAAAAGATGACTTGCCCTTATGATATCTCCTTTTAGTTTTGCGCACATCCCTTCTACTTCCCCTGGATTTTCCCATCCAGCTAACGACTCCTTGAGACGTTTTCTCATTTTGGGAGAATTCATTTTCCTGAAGTCTGTGACCCGCGCCTCAGAATGAACCTTCATCTCTTGGGTCCTAATATTGAACCTCACCATCCTGTGGTCCCTTGTTCCCGGATGATCGTCCACTACAGCACCAGAAACGCCGTCCCCGTTGGTAACCACCAGGTCCAGTATCGCCCCCTCCCGGGTGGGCTCCATCACCATTTGACAGAACAGTTCTCCTTGCAGAGGATCCAGGATCTCCCTGCTCCTAGAAAACACCGCAGCCGGGATGTCCCAATCAACATCTGGAAGATTGACATCTCCCCTAGCAGCAGCAGCAGCTCCCCCTCTCTCAGCAATCCTGTGAATATTCTCCTTTTTCTTCTGTCTGAGATGGAGCTCTGAATAGTCCCTCGTAAGCTGTGCATAAGGAAAACGCTGGCGTTCGCTTACCTCTTGCGTTTTATTATATTTTTCGTCTCTCCGGGAAATCCGTCCGCAGGGCCTGTGCATGCAGACCTCCTCCCTTGTGATCTCCATGAGAGGCGAGGCTGCTTGGTGCTTAGGAAGGACGTGAGGGCCTGCTCTACACCCAATCCTTTGGCTTGGGTCTTGATATTTCAATTTAACATCTTCCAGGAATTACTCCCCAGAGGGCTTTGCGTTATAATGTGTACAGATACTTAGTTGGAATAATTTTACATTTTGCCTTTTTATTTTGTTTATGTGATGTAAATTAAGATTATGCATGTGATGGTCCGTGATGCTCTAAGAAGAAAACTGATTTGGATATGGAAAATTTAAGTGTTTTTTAAAGAAACGATTTCTGCACTGGACAGTAAAAAAGGTGAAGCTTTCGGGGAATTAAGAGGGTAACGTTGTTATAGCAGCCTGCGTGAAGCGTTGGGATGTTCAGAAGGTGCTCGCTCTCGTGAGCAGCTCGCCCAGGTTGTGAAAAGTCCCTTCCAGACGTAGCGTGGCTGCTCGGCACTTGCACGAGTGGTGGGCCTGGCGCCTTCCGTACCAGATTACTCCTGGAGCCCACTCCAGACACAGCAGACGTTCTCTGTTTTCGCTTCGGCCTTGGAGATTTTTCTGTGGCAGTAATCTCTCTTCCCTTCACAGGCATCCTGAGGGCGTCGGGGATGTTGCCGGCTTTTCTACTCTCGTGGACTTTAAGGGTCCATGTGCAGGGGGAGGCAGGAAGTGACAATAGCTTGAATTTTGGCCTGGATTTTACACACATGGAAACCATTTTTTTTTGTTTGCTTGCTTTCTGTCGTGTTGTGGTTCTTCTGTGTGAGGAAGGAGGTATTCTTGGCTTGTGTTAATGTAAGGCGGGATTGTTATTCTCCAGTCTTTATAGTCTGGTACAGGATGCTTTTCCCCCTCTTATTTTCCTGCTCACTGTGTTCCTTGCTCTTAATGCTTACCTTTTTAAGGCGGGGTAAAGCAGTAACAAACTCTCCTTTTTGTGCGAATACGACGCCGCACTCTCTCAGTTCTTGTTGGGTTGGATCGTCTGTGTGTGCGTCTCTTCCCCGGCAGTGAATTCTCCCACCCGGGGTAGGTTCTGGTTAGCCCATGGGTCTGGTGTCCCTCTCGGAGGGACTTCTTGAGCTTCGATGACTGACTGGTGTTACTTAAGTATTTGGAAGAATCCGGACATAAACCCATGAGGGTTTGGCCACAGGTTTTTCCCCTGAGATTTTAATAATTAAATTCGACAATGAAAGTTACCCTGTCGCCCACTTCCCAAGGACTGTGCTGTAAAAAAAACAAACAAAATACGTGACATTAATATTAAAAAACCATAAGAACTGCCGATCTGGGTCAGCCCAAGGGTCCATCAAGCCTACTGTCCTCTTCCCAACTGTGGCCAATCCAGGTCACAAGTCTATGGCAGGATCCCAAATAGTGTTGCTGAAATCCTGCCGGCCTTATGAGAATGTGGCGGGACACCCCCCCCCCCCCCCCCCCCCGGTGCAGATTATCCTGTGTCTAGGATGGGCAGTACTACATGAGAAATTATACTCACTAATATGATTTATCTTTTGGGTTTATAGCCTGAGTGGGAGAGGAGATGAGACTCCAGATCACCTCAATACCACAGTTCTGCGCCCTTCCCAAACACAACCTTTCCCCACAGACCAGATAAAAACATCACAGCAGAATAAAACGGTAATTATAGTACTGAATAAGTAGACATTAAATCTAATCCGAATATTAAATGGGAAGAATACAGTAATGAAGTATAATATAAACGTAGTTTTCTTATTTTAGATCAAGCAATGCAGAAATAACACTGGCTATGGCCTATTAGCTGGGACAACCACTGTGAGAACTCAAAAAAAAAAAAAAAAAAAAAGGTGAGGGGAGAAACACAACCACCCCAATGTCACCAGTTTGAAAAGGGGGCACCTGTCCCAAACACAAAATTGTGTGGGGGAAAAAAAACAATCGGGAAAATGAAGAAATCCCTCTTGATGGTGGAGCTGTCTAGATGACAAACCAAACAGATGAGCACCGCAGTGTATGGAGGGTCTCTCTCTCTCTCTCCTGGGGAGCTTCCCCAAATGGTTTACTCGGTACTAAACAGAAAGCGGGCCTGGTTTCGGTCTCTTACAGAAAGACCACGGTCCATCAGCTTCTCTGTCCCAGCCCTATCTTGTGTGTCTGTCCTAGCCTTCTTGTGTGGCTACATCTCCCAGCAAGGGTTTATGCTTAACTTCTGCTGAGAGGCTGAAGCAGTTAAGGTGAGATACTGAATTTGGGACAAAAGGCAAGGAAATAACCCTACTCCCTCCTCTGTTGAGATATTCTCTGTGCAGAGTTTAGATTACTTAACTCAGTCCCTTAGGGTGATCCATCCATGTGCTCCTGGGCCTGAATATCTCTGGAAAGGGAAGCCTCTCAGTCTCTCAGTTCCTGGCTCCTCTGACCCTTGTTGGGATTTTACATGTAGCTCAGCTATGAAGCAAGAACAGCTTTCTGTCTCTCTCTTTCCTCACAGCGTAGATTTCTGACTCTCCCTTTTGATAATTAGCTCTTCAGGAGAAAATCCAATTGCAAAGCTGCCAGATGCACTTCTCTCTTTGTTGGCTCTTGGTTCCAACTCCTGGCCATCCCTGCCCTGCACACAGAGACAAAGAGACAGCCAAATTGTGCCTTTTCGTCCTTAAATGGTCTCCCAGCATTCCTTTGGCTTCTTTATTTGCTGGCTATGTAGTGCTATTCTCTGAGCTGGCTAAACAGTTACCGCCCTTTTGCCAACTTGTTAACACTGTGAGTGCTGGATGCTGGTTCTTGTCTTTCACTGGAGAGCCCACAGGGGTTTTGACGAGTTTTTATATTCCTTCACCTTGGCCGCAGCAGCTGCAGTCTCTCTGCAAGGTTGGAAACCCCTTTCTCATAGGTCCAAAACATGCCAGACGCAGCTCGGTCCACATTGTAAGGCTCCAACTCGTGAGCTTGTGGGGACAGGAAACTGGTTTCTAGTAACTTGCTACAGGAATAATATTTAAAAAATCACCACCAACCGCACTGGGAGAGCCAAGATGACACATTGCAGTCAATAATGTGCTGCCATCTTCCTATCGAGCATCTCACCAGCTCTTTCCTATTTTCACAAAACTATTTAACCCTTCGCCACCTCTTTCCCTTTAAGAAAAAGATTAATGGTGCCGAGAACAGACAGAGGGGGTACATTTTATAATGGCCTGTCCAGGGCTGAAGTCTGCTTGGAGAAAGCACACGCAGACTAAGGCAATGAGCATGCAATTCTGCATTGAAGACGAGCAGGATCGCATGCACCTCTGTGCAGCACATGCACGGACCTTGGTGCCCGCTAGGGAGCGGACAATATATGTGCAAACTTTGGAAAATCTCCAAGTCCGTCCCCATAAACGCCTCTTGCAAGTATCTGGGCGGGGTTTATTTTGCATGGGTGTCTCTCTCTTTTTCTGAGGTCCCGGTCTGTCTTCTCCTATCTCCTTTTCCAGGCTTTCCTTTCCGTTTTACTTTTTTCTTTCTCTCCTTTCTTCATTACTTCCTCACCTGACTGCCATCTTTTTTTTTTTCCCATCATTTCTCTGCTCTAAATCTCTCCCTTAAATCGGCATCACCTCACACTCATAATCCTCTTGCACCCGGATCTCATTCCTCCTCCTCCTCCTCCCTTCATCTCTTTCACTCTCCAGTTCTCCTCATCCCAACACTTCACTTTCCTAACTCTCTCCTCCATTTCCTTACTGGGTTGCATCCCTCAGTGTCCTGCTATCTGATTCCCTACTCCCCCCCCATCATCCCCACATTTACTCTCTCACCCGCTCGACTAATTTCATTGTATTCACTTCCTCTCCCATTCTCGCACCCCCTCCAGTTTTTCTCCCTCGCCCCGTCATAACCGCTTTGACTCCCTTACTGCCAGTTATCTCCATCGTCTCCCTTCTAATTCACTATCACTCCAGTCGTCCCCTCTGCTCCTCCCGGTATTCTCTCTCATCCTCTATCATACATTGGTCCCCATCACCTTTTACGGCTCTCACATACTTAACCCCCTGCCATCACTCCTCATTCTCTCTCTCAAACCCTTCTTTACCTTCATCTCTGGATATGACCATCTCACCACCTCCATCACCACCTCTGGCTCTTTCACCTTCACTTCGGGGTCTCTCTCTCACTTACTGACCATCACTATCTCTGGTTCTCTCCACCCCTTCACCTCCTTTGGCTTTCTTTCCCATGGACCCTCCACCTCCGGCTCTCTCTCTCACCCCCTCCAGGTGTATTGTACCACTGCCCTCCCTCCCACGTGATCCCCCAGGTGTCCCGTTGCCCTGCTTCTCTCATCACCTCTAATAGCCCAAGTTTGCATTGCTGATATCAGGGAGATGGGGAGGATCCTGAATTATCTGTCCCTTCCTGTGCTCTCTCTCTCCAGCATTCAAACTCCCCCCCCCCTTCTTGTGCTACTAATAGTTATCCTCTCTTTATTTCACCCCTTCAGCACGTTTCTCCTCTCCAGCCCCATCAATCACTTACAATTGCTTGACTGTGCTATAGGATGCTCCTTACTCCCCCCCCCCCCCCTGTCTCAGCTGAATCCTGAGTCCTAGGATCTCGGCTCTATCTGCCTCAGGTCCAGCCCCTCTGCTTCTATTGAAACAAGGGGGTGGGGGGGGGGGGAATAGGGTAGGAGGCAAACTTCTGTGCTCCCTTCTCTGGTCCCTCTGCTGCTGTTTCTCCTCCCCCCCCCCCCCCCCCCCACATTCTTCTTATTTATTTATTATTTTCATATACCGACATTTGATCTGAGATATCACACGGGTTTACATTCAGGTACTGTAGGTATTTCCCTCTCCCCAGAGGTCGTACAATCTAAGTTTGTACTAAACAGAACAGCTGTTTGACATTTGGGGCATGAGCCCCGTATGCTCATGGCTAGCAAATCCCCTGTTGATGATTCTGCTTTATATTCATGCTCTGCTGGTTTTTGATCCTCTTTCTGTTGGTTGTAGCTGTCGGTGGTTGGTGTGGTTCATTGGCTGTGTTTTTCCATCCCCTTTCTGTTAATTGTAGCTGTCAGATAATGGTATTGTTGATGGGCTGTGTTTTTTGATACAGTTTCTGTTAGTGTTGGTTGTAGCTGTTGGTTGATGGTGTGGTTGAGTGGTTGGGTTTTTTTTTTATCCCCTTTCTGTTAGTTGTAGCTGTAGGTTGATGGTGTGGTTGGGCTGTGTTTTTCCATCCCCCTTTCTGTTAGTTGTAGCTGTAGGTTGATGGTGTGGTTGGGCTGTGTTTTTCCATTCCCCTTTCTGTTAGTTGTAGCTGTAGGTTGATGGTGTGGTTGGGCTGTGTTTTTCCATCCCCCTTTCTGTTAGTTGTAGCTGTAGGTTGATGGTGTGGTTGGGCTGTGTTTTTCCATCCCCCTTTCTGTTTGTTGTAGCTGTAGGTTGATGGTGTGGTTGGGCTGTGTTTTTCCATCCCCCTTTCTGTTTGTTGTAGCTGTAGGTTGATGGTGTGGTTGGGCTGTGTTTTTTCCATCCCCCTTTCTGTTAGTTGTAGCTGTTGGTTGATGGTGTGGTTGGGCTGTGTTTTTCCATCCCCCTTTCTGTTAGTTGTAGCTGTAGGTAGATGGTGTGGTTGGGCTGTGTTTTTCCATCCCCCTTTCTGTTAGTTGTAGCTGTAGGTAGATGGTGTGGTTGGGCTGTGTTTTTCCATCCCCCTTTCTGTTAGTTGTAGCTGTAGGTTGATGGTGTGGTTGGGCTGTGTTTTTCCATTCCCCTTTCTGCTAGTTGTAGCTGTAGGTTGATGGTGTGGTTGGGCTGTGTTTTTCCATCCCCCTTTCTGTTAGTTGTAGCTGTAGGTTGATGGTGTGGTTGGGCTGTGTTTTTCCATCCCCCTTTCTGCTAGTTGTAGCTGTAGGTTGATGGTGTGGTTGGGCTGTGTTTTTCCATTCCCCTTTCTGCTAGTTGTAGCTGTAGGTTGATGGTGTGGTTGGGCTGTGTTTTTCCATCCCCCTTTCTGTTAGTTGTAGCTGTTGGTTGATGGTGTGGTTGATTGGTTGTGTTTTTTTTATCCCCTTTCTGTTAGTTGTAGCTGTAGGTTGATGGTGTGGTTGGGCTGTGTTTTTCCATTCCCCTTTCTGCTAGTTGTAGCTGTAGGTTGATGGTGTGGTTGGGCTGTGTTTTTCCATCCCCCTTTCTGTTAGTTGTAGCTGTTGGTTGATGGTGTGGTTGATTGGTTGTGTTTTTTTTATCCCCTTTCTGTTAGTTGTAGCTGTAGGTTGATGGTGTGGTTGGGCTATGTTTTTCCATCCCCTTTCTGTTAGTTGTAGCTGTAGGTTGATGGTGTGGTTGGGCTGTGTTTTTCCATCCCCCTTTCGGTTAGTTGTAGCTGTAGGTTGATGGTGTGCTTGGGCTGTGTGTTTTGATCCCCCTTTCGGTTAGTTGTAGCTGTAGGTTGATGGTGTGGTTGGGCTGTGTTTTTCCATCCCCCTTTCTGTTAGTTGTAGCTGTTGGTTGATGGTGTGGTGATTGGTTGTGTTTTTTTTATCCCCTTTCTGTTAGTTGTAGCTGTAGGTTGATGGTGTGGTGATTTGTTGTGTTTTTCCATCCCCCTTTCTGTTAGTTGTAGTTGTAGGTTGATGGTGTGGTTGGGCTGTGTTTTTCCATTTCCCTTTCGGTTAGTTGTAGCTGTAGGTTGATGGTGTGGTTGGGCTGTGTTTTTTGATCCCCTTTCTCTTAGTTGTAGAAATCAGTTGCTGGTGTGGTGATTGGTTGTGTTTTCTAATCCCCTTTCTGTTAGTTGTAGTTGTCTGTTATTTATTTATTTAAATGTTTTTCTATACCAACGTTCATGATACAAGTCATATCACATCGGTTTACATCAAACAAAGGTGGATTAACAATAACCTAATCATTTAAGAGTGAGGAATATAAAATGTGGTAGTTACAACAAAGTTAGAAATTCAATAAGACACTTGCAATATAACATGACAAAGTAAGGTTTCGGTTGACCCTTGTCAAGTTATAACAACATTAGAATTCGCTAAGTCACCTGCAGATTAATGTAACATAGTAGAGTTTCCATTGACATTTGTAGGGTATCAAATAACATTTGTAAAGGTTAGGAATCTAATGACATTTGTGATGTTAAGGAAAGGCTTGTGTGAACAGCCAGGTCTTAAGTTTTTTCTTGAAGGTCAGTGGGCAGCTGTCCTGGCGTAGGTCAGGGGGCATGGCGTTCCACTGAGATGTCCAGCTGTAGAGAAGGCCCGTTTGCTAGTGTAGATGTGAATAGTGGATTGGGTGGGGGGGTGGAGAGTTTGTTTATAGGCCTCTCTAACCGGTCTATTTGAGGTTTGGAGTCGGAGTGGGAATTTTAGCAGGAGCGAGTGCTGATTGTGGATGGTTTTGTGTATAATGGTAAGAGACTTTCATAAATGATTCTGAAGCTTATGGGGAGCCAATGTAGGTTCCTAAGGATGGGAGTGATGTGGTCACATCTGTTGGAGTTTGTTAGGATTCTAACTGCGGGCATTCTGGAGCATCTGTAGAGTTTTTGTGGTGTTTGCGGGGAGGCCAAGGAGAAGGGAGTTGCAATAGTCAATTTTTGAGAACAGGGTAGCTTGGAGGACTGTCCGGAAGTCACAGATGTGGAGGAGAGGTCTGAGCTGTTTCAGTATTTGTAGTATATAGAAGCATTCTTTGGTCGTTTTGTTAACGAATTTCTTTAAGTTCAGGTGGTTGTCCAGTGTAACGACTAGATCTCTCACATGGGCAACTGTAGCCATTGTAGGGCTGGTGGGGGGAAAGAGTAATGGGGTTAGGGGAGATGAGAAGGAGTTCAGTCTTGGAAGTGTTGAGGACTAGGTTGAGGCTGGTAAGGAGGTTGATGGGAGTGAAGGCAGCTGTCCCATAACTTGAGGGTTTTTGACATGGATTCTGTTATGGGAATCAGTGTCTGCACATCATCAGCGTAAATGAAATGAGTTAGATTAATGTTTGAGAGGAGCTGGCAGAGGGGCAGGAGATAGATATTGAAGAGGGTGGGGGAGAGGGATGCGCCTTGGAGTACTCGAAGGGTGGAGCTGATAGGAGGGGATTCTTTGTTGTTTATTCTGAACTTATAGTGTCCGTTGCTGAGGAAGGACTCAACCATCTGAAGACTGTACCAGTGATAACCTATGTCCGCAAGGCGGTTGAGGAGGATGGAGTGGTTTATGGTGTTGAACGCTGAGGAGATATCAAGTAGTGCCAGTAGGTATGGTTGTCCCTTATCTATTTCCATGAGGAGGCTGTCCGTGAGGGAAATTAGATGGTGGTTGGTGTGGTTGATTTGCTATGTTTTTTTAATTCCCTTTCTGTTAGTTTTAGTTGTCATTTGATGGTGTGGTTGATGGGTTGTGCCTTGGCTGGGGTTCCTTTTGGAGTCCATGCTTGGGCTTGTTGGTTGTTTTAAAAAATTGGAAAAATGTGGACTTCTATGTAGTGTTGACAGATCCTTTGCTCCTGCATCTGTTGATGTGCATTTCTGATTTACAGTAACTGCAGTGCGCCGCCTCTGTCTTCTCGCTAGTGTTTAGGGATTTGGTGGGCCTTTACTTTTGTTGTGTTAAAAAGTCAATATAATCTAAGAGGAATGGCACTCCTTGTTAAATGCTAAAGAATACAGAATACGGAGACTCCTGTGTCAGAAGCGAGCTCGTGAGAAAAGCTGAGCACATAAAAGTCGAACAAAGTGGGCCAATCAAGTTCGTTCTACGTTTTTTTTTAACATGAGAAATATGTTAGAGGCCTGTAGGTAAATGTTGAGTGTCGTCTCTCCTACATGACCTTCATCTTTCAGCCACAATGTTTACTGCTAGCTGAGCCCTTTAAAGATAGATATATATATATATTTATTCTTTGCATATATTATCCATATTTTTTAATAAGAAAAATGCTGCACAGATCGCAAAGTTCGGATGTTGTGGATTATAAGTGTAACAAAAAATAAATATTAGAATAGCAGTGTTGGATATGAGATGAGAAGCAGCTTAACGATACTATGGTGCACGGTGGTGACTAAACTTAAATTCACACAAACAGATAAGCTTGTCGCAGCACATTCGCGACCCTTTGCTCCTGTGTGTAGTAAGATTTCAGTAGCTTCTAGGGTGGAGGACATTTTAAAGTCCTGGCAGAAGGGCCAGGCTTTCACTCACTTCCTTTCATGGTGGTAGTCGTGCATTTGGCAGAGTTTTTCAGTGTATGAGATCTATAGTGTAGCCGCTTCTCCTGAGAGAGATCACCAGTGAGTGTCCTTCCGATTTTCTTTTGTCAACGAAGTTGTTGTGGAGGCTTCAGTGAGAATCATGGTGGTCTGGAGGATGGTCTGTAGAGATGGCCTTTCTCTTGAGTAGCTAGGTCCATCTCCTCTTAAGAGCCTTGAAAATCAGCATCAGGTTTTGAATTTTGGTTCTGTAGGGGACTGGTAGCCAGTGCGGTTTGCATAGGACAGGTGTAATGTAGTCGTGTGGTTTGCACCATTTTATCAGTAGTGCAGCAAATATTTGTAGTATCTGGAGTTGGTTTGAGGGCTTTATAAGCCCCTTGTACACTGAGTTGCAATAATCCGCCTGTGTAGTTTCCACGGCATGGACTACTGTGATCAGATTCATCATCTTGATGAGTCGATGCATTCTTCACTGAAAGGAGCAGCTCTTCATGATTGCCTGGCTATGTCCGAGCAGAGCTTTGAGGCTTATGTCCTGTGTTTTTAGAAGGAGCTCATAGAAACTGTTAAAAAAGACCAACGCATAAAATGTATAAAAGAGCAACTCTGATTTCACTTGTACATTACTATTCTTTATTATAAACCATTCATATACTGGTTCAGTGGTAGAATTCTCGCCTTCAGTGGTAGAATTCTCGCCTATGCACAGTATATGAATGGTTTATAATAAAGAATAGTAATGTACAAGTGAAATCAGAGTTGCTCTTTTATACATTTTATGCGTTGGTCTTTTTTAACAAAACTTAAATGGATTTTCAGATCAAGGACCTGTCTGCTCATCTTTTGTATGCATGGACTCTGTTTTGTACAGATTCAGATGGTATTTGTTGTTCCTCTCTTGGATGGTTGTGAGATGCTCAATTAGCTTTTTTTTTTTATAGCTGTTGACTGGTTCAGGTCCATTGGTAGAAGGAGCTGGACATCATCCTTGTAGATCGTAGGATTTTATATCGGAGGTTTGGATAGTCCGTGATAGAGGTTAGAGGTAGATATTGAAAAGTACTAGTAATAATATAGAGCTCTGGGTGACAACCAGCTCTCAGGAAATATACAGACTGTCATCTGTTGGACAAGGAGGAATCAAACCAGATTAGGACCTTGCTGCTTAGGCTGGCCTCTGCTCGTCATGATTATTATTATTATTATTATTATTTAGAAACTTTTATCTACCGGTATTAGTGGGGACATCATACCGGTCATGATAGCATGATGTTGAGGTCTTCAATGTCAAAGGCTGCTGAGAAAACAAATACAGTACATAGGACTGCCGCTTGGATTCCCTCCCTGTAACTGAGATCATCCATTAGGATGACAAAGGCTGTCTCAGTCCCATGGCCTTGACTGAATCCAGATTGGTAAGGGTCTAAGCAGTTTCTCTCTCCATCAGCCTGTCAATTAGCATGCACGCTAAGAAGTTAGCACTTATTCAATGTTAGGTCTTAGCAAGCACACTCAGAGCATCCCATACTATTGCATGCATCCTCTAAAGATTAATTTGTATCTGACATCCCTCCATTAGCATGCATGTACATGCAATTTCAGAATGTAAAATCAGTCTTCTGTGTTTACTTTAGCTTGCCCACTAGGGTCAGCGAGCAGAGCAAACTATTCTGTATCGGTTCTTTGTGAACCGATACGATGTGCGAACGGATATCGGTATATAAGAGAGCTTAAATAAATAAATAATAAATAAATGTATTCTAAATGGCCTTAGCATGCACACTAAGCTTTAATGTATTGGCTTCTATAGCTCTCTCTTTTTTTGCCCCCTGTCTCCTGTGGACAAGCGTAAAGTGATTCACATAAGGAAAAATAACCCTAATTTTAGATGCACAATGCTGGTTCCTGCATTAGGAATAGCCATCTATGAAAAGGATTTAGGAGCCATTGTGGACAGCGCATTGAGATCCTTAGGTCAGAATGTGACGATGGTCAAAAAGGCAAACAATGCTGGGGATAATTAGGGAAGGAATGGAGAATAAATCAGAGAATATCGTAATGTCTCTGTATCACTCCATTGTGCATCCTCATCTTGTGTTCATATATCATACACACACAGAATGCTGGGGATTATTAGGAAAGGAATGGAGAATAAAACAGAGAATATCATAATGTCTCTGTATCACTCCATTGTGCATCCTCATCTTGTGTTCATATATCATACACAAACACAATGCTGGGGATTATTAGGAAAGGAATGGAGAATAAAACAGAGAATATCATAACGCCTCTGTATCACTCCATGGTGCATCCTCATCTTGTGTTCATATATCATACACACACAGAATGCTGGGGATTATTAGTAAAGGAATGGAAATAAAACAGAGAATATCATAATGCCTCTGTATCACTCCATGGTGCATCCTCATCTTGTGTTCATATATCATACACAAACAGAATGCTGGGGATTATTAGGAAAGGAATGGAGAATAAAACAGAGAATATCATAATGTCTCTGTATCACTCCATGCTGCATCCTCATCTTGTGTTCATATATCATACACAAACAGAATGCTGGGGATTATTAGGAAAGGAATGGAGAATAAAACAGAGAATATCATAATGCCTCTGTATCGCTCCATGGTGCATCCTCATCTTGTGTTCATATATCATACACAAACAGAATGCTGGGGATTATTAGGAAAGGAATGGAGAATAAAACAGAGAATATCATAATGCCTCTGTATCGCTCCATGGTGCATCCTCATCTTGTGTTCATATATCATACACAAACAGAATGCTCGGGATTATTAGGAAAGGAATGGAGAATAAAACAGAGAATATCATAATGCCTCTGTATCGCTCCATGGTGCATCCTCATCTTGTGTTCATATATCATACACAAACAGAATGCTGGGGATTATTAGGAAAGGAATGGAGAATAAAACAGAGAATATCATAATGTCTCTGTATCGCTCCATGGTGCGACCTCATCTTGTGTTCATATATCATACACAAACAGAATGCTGGGGATTATTAGGAAAGGAATGGAGAATAAAACAGAGAATATCATAATGCCTCTGTATCACTCCATGGTGCATCCTCATCTTGTGTTCATATATCATACACAAACAGAATGCTGGGGATTATTAGGAAAGGAATGGAGAATAAAACAGAGAATATCATAATGTCTCTGTATCACTCCATGGTGCATCCTCATCTTGTGTTCATATATCATACACAAACAGGATGCTGGGGATTATTAGGAAAGGAATGGAGAATAAAACAGAGAATATCATAATGTCTCTGTATCAATCCATGGTGCGACCTCATCTTGTGTTCATATATCATACACAAACAGAATGCTGGGGATTATTAGGAAAGGAATGGAGAATAAAACAGAGAATATCCTAATGTCTCTGTATCACTCCATGGTGCATCCTCATCTTGTGTTCATATATCATACACAAACAGAATGCTGGGGATTATTAGGAAAGGAATGGAGAATAAAACAGAGAATATCATAATGCCTCTGTATCACTCCATGGTGCGACCTCTTCTTGTGTTCACATATCATACACAAACAGAACGCTGGGGATTATTAGGAAAGGAATGGAGAATAAAACAGAGAATATCATAATGTCTCTGTATCACTCCATGGTGCATCCTCATCTTGTGTTCATATATCATACACAAACAGAATGCTGGGGATTATTAGGAAAGGAATGGAGAATAAAACAGAGAATATCATAATGTCTCTGTATTACTCCATGGTGCATCCTCATCTTGTGTTCATATATCATACACAAACAGAATGCTGGGGATTATTAGGAAAGGAATGGAGAATAAAACAGAGAATATCATAATGTCTCTGTATCACTCCATGGTGCATCCTCATCTTGTGTTCATATATCATACACACACAGAATGCTGGGGATTATTAGGAAAGGAATGGAGAATAAAACAGAGAATATAATAATGTCTCTGTATCACTCCATGGTGCATCCTCATCTTGTGTTCATATATCATACACACACAGAATGCTGGGGATTATTAGGAAAGGAATGGAGAATAAAACAGAGAATATCATAATGCCTCTGTATCACTCCATGGTGCGACCTCATCTTGTGTTCACATATCATACACAAACAGAACGCTGGGGATTATTAGGAAAGGAATGGAGAATAAAACAGAGGATATCATAATGCCTCTGTATCACTCCATGGTGCATCCTCATCTTCTGCTCATATATCATACACAAACAGAATGCCAAGGATTATTAGGCAAGGAATGGAGAATAAAACAGAGAATATCATAATGTCTCTGTATCACTCCATGGTGCATCCTCATCTTGTGTTCATATATCATACACACACAGAATGCTGGGGATTATTAGTAAAGGAATGGAGAATAAAACAGAGAATATCATAATGCCTCTGTATCACTCCATGGTGCATCCTCATCTTGTGTTCATATATCATACACAAACAGAATGCTGGGGATTATTAGGAAAGGAATGGAGAATAAAACAGAGAATATCATAATGCCTCTGTATCACTCCATGGTGCATCCTCATCTTGTGTTCATATATCATACACAAACAGAATGCTGGGGATTATTAGGAAAGGAATGGAGAATAAAACAGAGGATATCATAATGCCTCTGTATCACTCCATGGTGCATCCTCATCTTGTGCTCATATATCATACACAAACAGAATGCCAAGGATTATTAGGAAAGGAATGGAGAATAAAACAGAGAATATCATAATGCCTCTGTATCACTCCATGGTGCATCCTCATCTTGTGTTCATATATCATACACAAACAGAATGCTGGGGATTATTAGGAAAGGAATGGAGAATAAAACAGAGAATATCATAATGTCTCTGTATCACTCCATGGTGCATCCTCATCTTGTGCTCATATATCATACACAAACAGAATGCCAAGGATTATTAGGAAAGGAATGGAGAATAAAACAGAGAATATCATAATGCCTCTGTATCACTCCATGGTGCATCCTCATCTTGTGTTCATATATCATACACACACAGAATGCTGGGGATTATTAGGAAAGGAATGGAGAATAAAACAGAGAATATCATAATGTCTCTGTATCGCTCCATGGTGCATCCTCATCTTGTGTTCATATATCATACACAAACAGAATGCTGGGGATTATTAGGAAAGGACTGGAGAATAAAACAGAGAATATCATAATGTCTCTGTATCGCTCCATGGTGCATCCTCATCTTGTGTCCATATATCATACACAAACAGAATGCTGGGGATTATTAGAAAAGGAATGGAGAATAAAACAGAGAATATCATAATGTCTCTGTATCACTCCATGGTGCATCCTCATCTTGTGTTCATATATCATACACAAACAGAATGCTGGGGATTATTAGGAAAGGAATGGAGAATAAAACAGAGAATATCATAATGTCTCTGTATCACTCCATGGTGCATCCTCATCTTGTGTTCATATATCATACACAAACAGGATGCTGGGGATTATTAGGAAAGGAATGGAGAATAAAACAGAGAATATCCTAATGCCTCTGTATCACTCCATGGTGCATCCTCATCTTGTGTTCATATATCATACACAAACAGAATGCTGGGGATTATTAGGAAAGGAATGGAGAATAAAACAGAGAATATCATAATGTCTCTGTATCACTCCATGGTGCATCCTCATCTTGTGTTCATATATCATACACAAACAGGATGCTGGGGATTATTAGGAAAGGAATGGAGAATAAAACAGAGAATATCATAATGTCTCTGTATCACTCCATGGTGTGACCTCATCTTGTGTTCATATATCATACACAAACAGAATGCTGGGGATTATTAGGAAAGGAGAATAAAACAGAGAATATCATAATGTCCCTGTATCACTCCATGGTGCATCCTCATCTTGTGTTCATATATCATACACAAACAGAATGCTGGGGATTATTAGGAAAGGAATGGAGAATAAAACAGAGGATATCATAATGCCTCTGTATCACTCCATGGTGCATCCTCATCTTGTGCTCATATATCATACACAAACAGAATGCCAAGGATTATTAGGAAAGGAATGGAGAATAAAACAGAGAATATCATAATGCCTCTGTATCACTCCATGGTGCATCCTCATCTTGTGTTCATATATCATACACAAACAGAATGCTGGGGATTATTAGGAAAGGAATGGAGAATAAAACAGAGAATATCATAATGTCTCTGTATCACTCCATGGTGCATCCTCATCTTGTGTTCATATATCATACACAAACAGGATGCTGGGGATTATTAGGAAAGGAATGGAGAATAAAACAGAGAATATCATAATGTCTCTGTATCACTCCATGGTGTGACCTCATCTTGTGTTCATATATCATACACAAACAGAATGCTGGGGATTATTAGGAAAGGAGAATAAAACAGAGAATATCATAATGTCTCTGTATCACTCCATGGTGCATCCTCATCTTGTGTTCATATATCATACACAAACAGAATGCTGGGGATTATTAGGAAAGGAATGGAGAATAAAACAGAGAATATCCTAATGTCTCTGTATCACTCCATGGTGTGACCTCATCTTGTGTTCATATATCATACACAAACAGAATGCTGGGGATTATTAGGAAAGGAGAATAAAACAGAGAATATCCTAATGTCTCTGTATCACTCCATGGTGCATCCTCATCTTGTGTTCACATATCATTCACAAACAGAATGCTGGGGATTATTAGGAAAGGAATGGAGAATAAAACAGAGAATATCATAATGTCTCTGTATCACTCCATGGTGCATCCTCATCTTGTGTTCATATATCATACACAAACAGAATGCTGGGGATTATTAGGAAAGGAATGGAGAATAAAACAGGGAATATCATAATGCCTCTGTATCACTCCATGGTGCATCCTCATCTTGTGTTCATATATCATACACAAACAGAACGCTGGGGATTATTAGGAAAGGAATGGAGAATAAAACAGAGAATATCATAATGCCTCTGTATCACTCCATGGTGTGACCTCATCTTGTGTTCATATATCATTCACAAACAGAATGCTGGGGATTATTAGGAAAGGAATGGAGAATAAAACAGAGAATATCCTAATGTCTCTGTATCACTCCATGGTGCATCCTCATCTTGTGTTCACATATCATTCACAAACAGAATGCTGGGGATTATTAGGAAAGGAATGGAGAATAAAACAGAGAATATCATAATGTCTCTGTATCACTCCATGGTGCATCCTCATCTTGTGTTCATATATCATACACAAACAGAATGCTGGGGATTATTAGGAAAGGAATGGAGAATAAAACAGGGAATATCATAATGCCTCTGTATCACTCCATGGTGCATCCTCATCTTGTGTTCATATATCATACACAAACAGAATGCTGGGGATTATTAGGAAAGGAATGGAGAATAAAACAGGGAATATCATAATGCCTCTGTATCACTCCATGGTGCATCCTCATCTTGTGTTCATATATCATACACAAACAGAACGCTGGGGATTATTAGGAAAGGAATGGAGAATAAAACAGAGAATATCATAATGTCTCTGTATCACTCCATGGTGCATCCTCATCTTGTGTTCATATATCATACACAAACAGAATGCTGGGGATTATTAGGAAAGGAATGGAGAATAAAACAGAGAATATCATAATGTCTCTGTATCACTCCATGGTGCATCCTCATCTTGTGTTCATATATCATACACAAACAGAATGCTGGGGATTATTAGGAAAGGACTGGAGAATAAAACAGAGAATATCATAATGCCTCTGTATCACTCCATGGTGCATCCTCATCTTGTGTTCATATATCATACACAAACAGAATGCTGGGGATTATTAGGAAAGGAATGGAGAATAAAATAGAGAATATCATAATGTCTCTGTATCACTCCATGGTGCATCCTCATCTTTTGTTCATATATCATACACAAACAGAATGCTGGGGATTATTAGGAAAGGAATGGAGAATAAAACAGAGAATATCATAATGCCTCTGTATCACTCCATGGTGCATCCTCATCTTGTGTTCATATATCATACACAAACAGAATGCTGGGGATTATTAGGAAAGGAATGGAGAATAAAACAGAGAATATCATAATGTCTCTGTATCACTCCATGGTGCATCCTCATCTTGTGTTCATATATCATACACAAACAGAACGCTGGGGATTATTAGGAAAGGAATGGAGAATAAAACAGAGAATATCATAATGCCTCTGTATCACTCCATGGTGTGACCTCATCTTGTGTTCATATATCATACACAAACAGAATGCTGGGGATTATTAGGAAAGGAATGGAGAATAAAACAGAGAATATCATAATGCCTCTGTATCACTCCATGGTGCATCCTCATCTTGTGTTCATATATCATACACAAACAGAATGCTAGGGATTATTAGGAAAGGAATGGAGAATAAAACAGAGAATATCATAATGTCTCTGTATCACTCCATGGTGTGACCTCATCTTGTGTTCATATATCATACACAAACAGAATGCTGGGGATTATTAGGAAAGGAATGGAGAATAAAACAGAGAATATCATAATGCCTCTGTATCATTCCATGGTGCATCCTCATCTTGTGTTCATATATCATACACAAACAGAATGCTGGGGATTATTAGGAAAGGAATGGAGAATAAAACAGAGAATATCATAATGCCTCTGTATCACTCCATGGTGCGACCTCATCTTGAGCACTTTGCGCAATTCTGGTCACCGCATCTCAAGAAAGATGATAAAGGGGATGGAGCAGCTCCCTATGAGGGAAGGCTGAGGAGTTAGGACTCTTCAGCTTGGAGGAGAAGACAATTAAGGGGGGGGGGGGGGACAGGATTGAGCAAATTCCTAGAAGAAAAGTCCATAAATAGTTATAAACCTGGGCTGCCGCTGCTGTTTCCCGTCTCTGTCCCCGCTTTCCGCCTGGGCTGCCGCTGCTGTTTCCCGTCTCTGTCCCCGCTTTCCGCCTGGGCTGCCGCTGCTGTTTCCCGTCTCTGTCCCTGTTTCCCGCCTGAGCTCCCGCTGCTGTTTCTGGTCTCTGTCCCCGTTTCCCGTCTGGGCTGCTGCCGCTGTTTCTGGTCTCTGTCCCCATTTCCCGCCTGTGCTCCCGCTGCTGTTTCTGGTCTCTGTCCCTGTTTCCTGCCTGGGCTCCCGCTGCTGTTTCTGGTCTCTGTCCCCATTTCCCGCCTGGGCTGCCGCTGCTGTTTCTGGTCTCTGTCCCTGTTTCCCGCCTGTGCTCCCGCTGCTGTTTCTGGTCTCTGTCCCCATTTCCCGCCTGTGCTCCCGCTGCTGTTTCTGGTCTCTGTCCCTGTTTCCCGCCTGGGCTCCCGCTGCTGTTTCTGGTCTCTGTCCCCGTTTCCCGCCTGGGCTGCCGCTGCTGTTTCTGGTCTCTGTCCCTGTTTCCCGCCTGTGCTCCCGCTGCTGTTTCTGGTCTCTGTCCCCATGTCCCGCCTGTGCTCCCGCTGCTGTTTCTGGTCTCTGTCCCTGTTTCCCGCCTGGGCTCCCGCTGCTGTTTCTGGTCTCTGTCCCCATTTCCCGCCTGTGCTCCCGCTGCTGTTTCTGGTCTCTGTCCCTGTTTCCCGCCTGGGCTCCCGCTGCTGTTTCTGGTCTCTGTCCCCGTTTCCCGTCTGGGCTGCTGCCGCTGTTTCTGGTCTCTGTCCCCGTTTCCCGCCTGTGCTCCCGCTGCTGTTTCTGGTCTCTGTCCCCATTTCCCGCCTGTGCTCCCGCTGCTGTTTCTGGTCTCTGTCCCTGTTTCCCGCCTGGGCTCCCGCTGCTGTTTCTGGTCTCTGTCCCTGTTTCCCGCCTGGGCTCCCGCTGCTGTTTCTGGTCTCTGTCCCCATTTCCCGCCTGTGCTCCCGCTGCTGTTTCTGGTCTCTGTCCCTGTTTCCCGCCTGGGCTCCCGCTGCTGTTTCTGGTCTCTGTCCCCGTTTCCCGTCTGGGCTGCTGCCGCTGTTTCTGGTCTCTGTCCCCGTTTCCCGCCTGTGCTCCCGCTGCTGTTTCTGGTCTCTGTCCCCATTTCCCGCCTGTGCTCCCGCTGCTGTTTCTGGTCTCTGTCCCCATTTCCCGCCTGTGCTCCCGCTGCTGTTTCTGGTCTCTGTCCCTGTTTCCCGCCTGGGCTCCCGCTGCTGTTTCTGGTCTCTGTCCCTGTTTCCCGCCTGGGCTCCCGCTGCTGTTTCTGGTCTCTGTCCCCGTTTCCCGTCTGGGCTGCTGCCGCTGTTTCTGGTCTCTGTCCCCGTTTCCCGCCTGGGCTCCCGCTGCTGTTTCTGGTCTCTGTCCCTGTTTCCCGCCTGGGCTCCCGCTGCTGTTTCTGGTCTCTGTCCCCGTTTCCCGCCTGGGCTCCCGCTGCTGTTTCTGGTCTCTGTCCCCGTTTCCCGCCTGGGCTGCCGCTGCTGTTTCTGGTCTCTGTCCCCGTTTCCCGCCTGGGCTGCCGCTGCTGTTTCTGGTCTCTGTCCCCGTTTCCCACCTGGGCTGCCGCCAATGTTTCCCGTCGCTGCCGCCGCTGTTTCCCGTCTCTGTCCCCGTTTTCCCGCCTGAGCTGCCGCCGCTGTCTCCAGTCTCTGTCCCCATTTCCCGCCTGAGCTGCCACCGCTGTTTCCAGTCTCTGTCCCCGTTTCCCGCCTGGGCTGCCGCCGCTGTTTCCAGTCTCTGTCCCCGTTTCCCGCCTGAGCTGCCGCCGCTGTTTCCAGTCTCTGTCCCCGTTTCCCGCCTGGGCTGCCGCCGCTGTTTCCGTTCTAGGCAGCTGCTGCTACTCAATGCACAATTAAACTCTGGAATTTGTTGCCAGAGGATGTGGTTAGTGCAGTTAGTGTAGCTGGGTTTAAAAAAGGATTGGATAAGTTCTTGGAGGAGAAGTCCATTACCTGCTATTGATCAAGTTTATTTAGGGAATAGTCACTGCTATTAATTGCATCAGTAGCATGGGATCTTCTTAGTGTTTGGGTAATTGCCAGGTTCTTGTGACCTGGATTGGCCACTGTTGGAATCAGGATGCTGGGCTTGATGGACCTTTGATCTGACCCAGCATGGCAATTTCTTATATTCTTATGTAATTTAGGAATCCTGCCGGGTACCTGTGACCTGGATTGGCCACTGTTGGAATCAGGATGCTGGGCTTGATGGACCTTTGATCTGACCCAGCATGGCAATTTCTTATATTCTTATGTAATTTAGGAATCCTGCCGGGTACCTGTGACCTGGATTGCCCACTGTTGGAATCAGGATGCTGGGCTTGATGGACCTTTGATCTGACCCAGCATGGCAATTTCTTATATTCTTATGTAATTTAGGAATCCTGCCGGGTACCTGTGACCTGGATTGGCCACTGTTGGAATCAGGATGCTGGGCTTGATGGACCCTTGGTCTGACCCAGTATGGCAATTTCTTATGTTCTTATGTAATTTAGGAATCCTGCCGGGTACCTGTGACCTGGATTGCCCACTGTTGGAAACAGGATGCTGGGCTTGATGGACCCTTGGTCTGACCCAGCAATGGCAATTTCTTATGTTCTTATGTAATTTAGGAATCCTGCCGGGTACCTGTGACCTGGATTGGCCACTGTTGGAATCAGGATGCTGGGCTTGATGGACCCTTGGTCTGACCCAGTATGGCAATTTCTTATGTTCTTATGTAATTTAGGAATCCTGCCGGGTACCTGTGACCTGGATTGCCCACTGTTGGAATCAGGATGCTGGGCTTGATGGATCCTTGGTCTGACCCAGCATGGCAATTTCTTATGTTCTTATGTAATTTAGGAATCCTGCCGGGTACCTGTGACCTGGATTGGCCACTGTTGGAATCAGGATGCTGGGCTTGATGGACCCTTGATCTAACCCAGCATGGCAATTTCTTATGTTCTTATGTAGTTTAGGAATCCTGCCGGGTACCTGTGACCTGGATTGCCCACTGTTGGAATCAGGATGCTGGGCTTGATGGACCCTTGGTCTGTCCCAGCATGGCAATTTCTTATGTTCTTATGTAATTTAGGAATCCTGCCGGGTACCTGTGACCTGGATTGGCCACTGTTGGAATCAGGATGCCGGGCTTGATGGACCCTTGGTCTGACCCAGCATGGCAATTTCTTATGTTCTTATGTAATTTAGGAATCCTGCCGGGTACCTGTGACCTGGATTGGCCACTGTTGGAATCAGGATGCTGGGCTTGATGGACCTTTGATCTGACCCAGCATGGCAATTTCTTATGTTCTTATGTAACTTAGGAATCCTGCCGGGGTACCTGTGACCTGGATTGGCCACTGTTGGAATCAGGATGCTGGGCTTGATGAACCCTTGGTCTGACCCAGTATGGCAATTTCTTATGTTCTTATGTAACTTAGGAATCCTGCCGGGTACCTGTGACCTGGATTGACCACTGTTGGAATTAGGATGCTGGGCTTGATGGACCTTTGATCTGACCCAGCATGGCAATTTCTTATGTTCTTATGTAACTTAGGAATCCTGCCGGGTACCTGTGACCTGGATTGGCCACTGTTGGAATTAGGATGCTGGGCTTGATGGACCTTTGATCTGACCCAGCATGGCAATTTCTTATGTTCTTATGTAATTTAGGAATCCTGCCGGGTACCTGTGACCTGGATTGGCCACTGTTGGAATTAGGATGCTGGGCTTGATGGACCTTTGATCTGACCCAGCATGGCAATTTCTTATGTTCTTATGTAACTTAGGAATCCTGCCGGGTACCTGTGACCTGGATTGACCACTGTTGGAATTAGGATGCTGGGCTTGATGGACCTTTGATCTGACCCAGCATGGCAATTTCTTATGTTCTTATGTAATTTAGGAATCCTGCCGGGTACCTGTGACCTGGATTGACCACTGTTGGAATTAGGATGCTGGGCTTGATGGACCTTTGATCTGACCCAGTATGGCAATTTCTTATGTCCTTATGTAATTTAGGAATCCTGCCGGGTCCCTGTAACCTGGATTGGCCACTGTTGGAATCAGGATGCTGGGCTTGATGGACCTTTGATCTGACCCAGTATGGCAATTTCTTATGTCCTTATGTAATTTAGGAATCCTGCCGGGTCCCTGTAACCTGGATTGGCCACTGTTGGAATCAGGATGCTGGGCTTGATGGACCTTTGATCTGACCCAGTATGGCAATTTCTTATGTTCTTATGTAATTTAGGAATCCTGCCGGGTACCTGTGACCTGGATTGGCCACTGTTGGAATCAGGATGCTGGGCTTGATGGACCTTTGATCTGACCCAGTATGGCAATTTCTTATGTTCTTATGTAATTTAGGAATCCTGCCGGGTACCTGTGACCTGGATTGGCCACTGTTGGAATCAGGATGCAGGGCTTGATGGACCCTTGGTCTGACCCAGCATGGCAATTTCTTATGTTCTTATGTAATTTAAGAATCCTGCCGGGTACCTGTGACGTGGATTGGCCACTGTTGGAATCAGGATGCTGGGCTTGATGACCCTTGGTCTGACCCAGCATGGCAATTTCTTATGTTCTTATGTAATTTAGGAATCCTGCCGGGTACCTGTGACCTGGATTGGCCTCTGTTGGAATCAGGATGCTGGGCTTGATGGACCTTTGATCTGACCCAGCATGGCAATTTCTTATGTTCTTATGTAATTTAGGAATCCTGCCGGGTACCTGTGACCTGGATTGGCCACTGTTGGAATCAGGATGCTGGGCTTGATGGACCCTTGGTCTGACCCAGCATGGCAATTTCTTATGTTCTTATGTAATTTAGGAATCCTGCCGGGTACCTGTGACCTGGATTGCCCACTGTTGGAATCAGGATGCTGAGCTTGATGGACCCTTGGTCTGACCCAGCATGGCAATTTCTTATGTCCTTATGTAATTTAGGAATCCTGCCGGGTACCTGTGACCTGGATTGGCCACTGTTGGAATCAGGATGCTGGGCTTGATGGACCCTTGATCTGACCCAGTATGGCAATTTCTTATGTCCTTATGTAATTTAGGAATCCTGCCGGGTACCTGTGACCTGGATTGCCCACTGTTGGAATCAGGATGCTGGGCTTGATGGACCCTTGGTCTGACCCAGCATGGCAATTTCTTATGTTCTTATGTAATTTAGGAATCCTGCCAGGTACCTGTGACCTGGATTGGCCACTGTTGGAATCAGGATGCTGGGCTTGATGGACCTTTGATATGACCCAGCATGGCAATTTCTTATGTTCTTATATAATTTAGGAATCCTGCCGGGTACCTGTGACCTGGATTGGCCACTGTTGGAATCAGGATGCTGGGCTTGATGGACCTTTGATCTGACCCAGCATGGCAATTTCTTATGTTCTTATGTAATTTAGGAATCCTGCCGGGTACCTGTGACCTGGATTGGCCACTGTTGGAATCAGGATGCTGGGCTTGATGGACCCTTGGTCTGACCCAGCATGGCAATTTCTTATGTTCTTATGTAATTTAGGAATCCTGCCGGGTACCTGTGACCTGGATTGGCCACTGTTGGAATCAGGATGCTGGGCTTGATGGACCCTTGGTCTGACCCAGCATGGCAATTTCTTATGTTCTTATGTAATTTAGGAATCCTGCCGGGTACCTGTGACCTGGATTGGCCACTGTTGGAATCAGGATGCTGAACTTGATGGACCCTTGGTCTGACCCAGCATGGCAATTTCTTACGTTCAGCCACCTCTGCATGCTAGATGTAATATCTGGCAATTCTTTGCTTTATGTTCACTCCCTCTCCTACAGAATTTAGAAAATGCCACCTTGGTACCTTGTAACATTTGCCTCTCATCCTGTCCTGCCCATCTTTTTTGAATCCCACAATCAAAATTTGGCCTTCATGAACCCGAAGAGAAGGGAAACCAGTTCATCTATGGGAAAGGTTGTGCAAATACTAGCGGATCTGAAAATCAGACCAAACTTGGTGTGGGGTGGATGAAGGGGTAGCCTCATGCCTAGAGCAGGGAAGCCAGGTTTCAAATCCCGCTGATGCTGCTTCTAACCTTGGGCAAGTCACTTCACTCTTTATTGCCTGAAGTACAAACTTGGGGCTGTATTTACTAAGCACTTTTCCTCTAGGCACAAAATGAGAGAAAACAGTTTGTGCAGCCCTCACAATATGATCTCTAGCCATGTGTTCTTAGACAGGCAGTTAACACTTTCCCCAGCTTCAGATACCAGATAAACTCGGTTCTTGATTTCCCAAAACATTTATTACAATGATGAACAACTGAGCACCCACTGTGAATGAGAAGGCAGCAGAGCAGCCGCTCAGATTAAAGAGCCTGGCACAGCTGTGATGAGTTCTCTGGAAGAGAAAGAGGCAAAGAGCAGCTGTGATAGAAGCTGTGGATGAACGAATGGTGAAAAACGATGCTATCTCTGGAGCTTTTGGACAAGGATTCAGAATGAGCCCTTAGTTTGCAAGAGCCTTTTCCCCCGACAGAAAAATCCCTCCAGGAATTCTGCTGTCCTCAGCTGCTTTGGGTCAGGGGTAGGACAGAGATAGAGAAGGGAGAACAGAAACAGATCCAATAAGAAAGCTCAAAACATTCAAACAGCTAACAATAACCAATCGGTGTAAAGGATTTATGATCTGCAGAAAAACGAAACTAAGCAATATCTCAAGATGACACAAGGTGGCAGTGTAATAAAAAACAGAACACCTATAGTAAATTACCTAAATGTAATCCGCTATGAAGCGTCGCATTTAAAAAATGTATCCTACAGTAATGCGAGAACTCCAAAAACATAGTTAACATAAGTGCCATGCTGGGTCAGACCAAGTCCATCAAGCCAGCATCCTGTTTCCAACAGAGGCCAATCCAGGTCACAGGTACCCGGCAATTACCCAACCACTAAGAAGATCCCATGCTACTGATGCCAGTAATAGCAGTGGCTATTCCCTAAGGCAACTTGATTAATAGCAGTTTATAGACTTATCCAAGAATTTATCCAATCCTTTTTTAAACCCAGCTGCACTAACCACATCCTCTGGCAACAAATTCCAGGGCTTTATTGTGCGTTGAGTGAAAAAGAATTTTCTCTGATTAGTTTTAAATGTGCTACTTGCTAACTTCATGGAATGCTTCCTAGTCCTTCTATTATTTGAAAGTGTAAATAACCGAGTCACATCTACCCGTAATTTTATGCCATCTGCAGATTTGGTCACCTCACTCATTTCCTTTTTAAGATTATTTTTCAGTATGTTAAACAGCACAGTTCCCAGTACCAATCCCTGTGGTATTCCAGTAACTACCTTTCTCCATTTAGTCCTGCCCTCTGCTTCTTGTCTTTCACCCACTTACCATCCACAATCGGACAATGCCTCCTATTCCCTAAGTTCTTAATTTCCTGCAGAGTCTCTCATGGGGGACTGTGTCCCATGCCGTCTGAAAATGCAAATACGATTTATATCAACCGGCTCATCTTTCTCCAAATGTCCACTGGCGTGCCTGGTCAATCAAGAGGAATTCTCAGGAGTAGAGCTTGGCCAACATTGCTCGGCATCATAGAAGTGGTAATAGGGATGTGGCCAGTTAATTTGAGCTCTGAGATGGGCTACTAGCTGCTGTTTAGTTCACATCCATCCAAATTCCTCTTCTAGAAAGAACCCAGCTAATGTTACAACGGGGCAGGAATGCTTCTCCCATGTGCATCCCTTGTAATGACCATCCAGAGCTTCGGATAAATGGATTAACCTAGACCTTTCTATTGCAACGTGCGTTCCCAAAAATCTAATTTTAAATCTTTTAACATGAGAACTTGCTCCCATTAACCTTGCCCAACCTTTAGAAAACAATATCCAGCTATTAGACTTCTGTAGCACCTTTCTGACACAATAGTAACCCGATATCTGTAGAGAGAAGTTTCCTCAAGTTCTCATGTGTCTTTGCATCTATTTAATTCTCCTCTGCACTGTCTTTTTATCTCCGCTGAAACCTTATTCTTTAATTATCGGTAACACCTTTTGATTATATCACTAGGGAATATCTCAGTATCAGATATGCTTTGTCTTAGCTAATGACGACTTTGCACATATCCAGTTATAAGGAAAGAAATCAGAATGGCAGAAGGTCGAGCAGAAAAAAGGATTGGCAAACAGGTTAATGTGAGGTTACAAAAATATTTTTCAGAATTATCAGAGAGAGAGGAGGAGGCCAGAGGTGGTTTCGTACGACTGAAAGGACACACAAAGCCATTGTGTGGAGAAAGACAAGGGAAAAGCATAAATATTAATGAATGGCTTGGAGAAGGACCACTGCTGGCTGGCAAGAGTTTGAATGAATCTGAGGTAGATTTCACCTCATCTACAGAAAAGAGTTTGTGAACTAGCAAAATTGAAAGTGGATAAGATGGCGTAGCCTGATGAGCTACATCCCAGGATACTGAGGGAGCTCAGGGAAGTGCTGGGGGTCCACTGACGGACCTGTTCAATAGGTATTGGAGCCATGCCGCAAGGTGGGAGACAGGTGGTTGTGGACCTGTTTCACAATGATAACCGAGAGGAGGCTGGAAACCGTAGGCCTTGGTGGTGGGAAAATTATGGAGAGACTGCTAGCGGAAAGGTCATAAGAACATGCCATACTGGGTCAGACCAAGGATCCATCAAGCCCAGCATCCTGTTTCCAACAGTGGCCAATCCAGGCCATAAGAACCTGGCAAGTACCCAAAAACTAAGTCTATTCCATGTTACCGTTGCTAATGGCAGTGGCTATTCTCTAAGTCAACTTAATAGCAGGTAATGGACTTCTCCTCCAAGAACTTATCCAAACCTTTTTTAAACACAGCTATACTAACTGCACTAACCACATCCTCTGGCAACAAATTCCAGAGTTCAATTGTGCGTTGAGTAAAAAAGAACTTTCTCCGATTATTCTTAAATGTGCCCCATGCTAACTTCATGGAGTGCCCCCTAGTCTTTCTACTATCCGAAAGAGTAAATAACCGATTCACATCTACCCGTTCTAGATCTCTCATGATTTTAAACACCTCTATCATATCCCCCCTCAGTCGTCTCTTCTCCAAGCTGAACAGCCCTAACCTCTTTAGTCTTTCCTCATAGGGGAGCTGTTCCATTCCCCTTATTTTGGTAGCCCCTCTCTGTACCTTCTCCATCGCAATTATATCTTTTTTGAGATGCGGTGACCAGAATTGTACCCAGTATTCAAGGTGCGGTCTCACCATGGAGCGATACAGAGGCATTATGACATTTTCCGTTTTATTAACCATTCCCTTTCTAATAATTCCCAACATTCTGTTTGCTTTTTTGACTGCCGCAGCACACTGCACCGACGATTTCAATGTGTTATCCACTATGACACCTAGATCTCTTTCTTGGGTTGTAGCACCTAATATGGAACCCAACATTGTGTAACTACAGCATGGGTTATTTTTCCCTATATGCATCACCTTGCACATGTCCACATTAAATTTCATCTGCCATTTGGGTGCCCAATCTTCCAGTCTCACAAGGTCTTCCTGCAATTTATCACAATCCGCTTGTGATTTAACTACTCTGAATAATTTTGTATCATCTGCAAATTTGATTATCTCACTCGTCGTATTTCTTTCCAGATCATTTATAAATATATTGAAAAGTAAGGGTCCCAATACAGATCCCTGAGGCACTCCACTGCCCTCTCCCCTTTACTGAGTTGCAGGATCTAAAGCAAAAGAAAATTATTACTTACCTGCTAATTTTCGTTCCTGTAGTACCATGGATCAGTCCAGACAGTGGGTTATGTCCCCAATCCAGCAGATGGAGTCAGCACAAGCTTTGAGGGGGCGTATCCATATATACTACTACCCCCTCTGCAGGAGTTCAGTATCGAGTATATCAAAGCCCGAGTAGAAACCCCCGAAGGATCAAGTTTGTGGAAACAGATAATGAAAACAATTGTAACCGCAACAAGTAACTGCAAACATCCTACCAACTTGTAGGGAGCTGTGAAAAACAGCGAAAAGAAACAACTGTGAAGACACAGAACACTGCGAGCAAGAAGGAGCGCAGAGCTGAGCAGGATCAAGAACCCAAACGCGGTGGGCGTCTGGACTGATCCATGGTACTACAGGAACGAAAATTAGCAGGTAAGTAATAATTTTCTTTTCCCTGTACGTACCTGGATCAGTCCAGACAGTGGGATGTACCCAAGCTTCCCTAAATCGGGTGGGGTCCTGCGAGGCCTGCTCGGAGAACCTGCTCGCCAAAGTGTCCAGAGACCGAAGAGGCGAGGTGCAGACGATAGTGCCTCGAGAATGTGTGTAACGATTTCCAGGTGGCTGCCCTACAAATTTCCTGCGAGGATACCGAGCGAACCTCCGCCCAGGAAGCCGCCTGAGAATGTGTAGAATGCGCTACGATTCCGGGTGGGGGAGTCCGACCCGCCCCAATGTAAGAAGCAGCAAAGCTGGCCTTCAGCCATCTGGCAATGGTAGTCTTCGAGGCCTGAGACCCCTTCTTAGGACCGGCCCAGAGTACAAAGAGAAGGTCAGAGGTTCGGAACTCATTTGTAGCCTCCAGATAGAGGCGCAGAGTGCGCTTGACATTCAAGAGACGGAGAGACTTCGGCTCTGAGGAAGAGAAGGACGGCAACTCCACCGTCTGGTTCACATGGAATGCAGAAACCACCTTCGGAAGGAAGGAGGGAATGGTGCGAAGCGAAACTCCAGAGTCGGAGAAACGGAGATAGGGCTCTCTACACAACAGAGCCTGCATCTCCGAGATGCGTCGAGCGGAACAGATGGTCACAAGAAATACAGTCTTGAGAGTGAGATCCTTTATCGTTGCGCTGCGCAGCGGCTCGAACGGTGGTCCCGACAGGGAGCAAAGCACAAGGTTAAGACTCCAGGAGGGACAAGGGTCCCGTAACGGAGGACGCATATGCTTGACACCCTTGAGAAAACGAGCAATGTCAGGATGCTGTAGAAGAGAGCCCCCATCGCTCAACAGCGAACCAAGGGCGGCCACCTGAACCCGTAGTGAATTATAGGTGAGCCCTTTTTCCACCCCCGCCTGTAGAAACTGAAGGATCTGAGGTACAGAAGCCTTAGCGGGTCTCGTGGCCTGGCTGGTACACCACAGCTCGAACACCTTCCAGACTCGAACATAGGCCGATGTCTTTCGTGCCCGCAATAGCGTGGATACTACCGCCTCCAGGTAGCCCCGACGCCGGAGGCGGCGCCTCTCAAAAGCCAGGCTGCAAGACAGAAGAATTCTGCCTGCTCGAAAAATACCAGGCCCTGATGTAGGAGCTGGGGGAGGTGCCCCAGCCTGATTGGCCTGTCGATCACCAGCTGTAGCAGGTCCGCAAACCAGGGTCGCCTGGGCCATTCTGGGGTGACGAAAACCACGGTCCCCTGATGGCTTTCTATTCTGCGGAGCATCCTGCCCACCAGGGGCCATGGTGGAAAAGAAAGATATGGCGGCCACGGGAGGACCAGGGCATCCACTCCCTCCGCGCTCTCTCCGGCGACTGAAGAAGCGTGGAGCCTTGGCGTTGAGAGCGGACGCCATCAGATCCAAGTGGGGGGCCCCCCACCGATGGACGAGAAGTTGCATTGCTTTGTCGGAGAGAGACCACTCTCCGGGTCCAGCAGTTGACGACTGAGGAAGTCCGCCTGGACGTTGTCCACACCGGCGACGTGCGAGGCCGCTAGCCGGACGAGATGACGCTCCGCCCATTGCATCAGCAGCGCCGCCTCGAGCGCAACCTGCGGGCTGCGCGTGCCTCCTTGTCGGTTGATGTAGACCACGGTGGTAGCGTTGTCCGATAGGATTCTGACTTCTCGGTTCCGAAGAAGCGGGAGGAAATGTCGCAGAGCTAGCCGGACCGCTCTGGTTTCCAGACGGTTGATTGACCACTTCGCCTCCACCGTGGACCACGTCCCCTGCGTGGCGCTTCGATCGCAGACTGCACCCCAGCCTGCTAGACTGGCATAGGTGGTCACCACCACCCAATTTGGCAGATCGAGGGACATGCCACGGGCCAGGTTCGGCGGATCCAACCACCAGCCCAGACTGTCCCTGGCATTCTGTGGGAGCGGGAGAATCATCTGATAGTCCTGCAATACTGGTTTCCAACGGGAGAAGAGCGCCCACTGTAAGGTCCTGAGGTGCGCGAAAGCCCAAGGTACAAGGTCGATGGTGGACCCCATCACTCCCAGGAGTTGCAGGTAGTCCCAGGAGGTGGGCTCTGGTAACGCAGAGAACCGTCGTGTGTGATCCCGCAAGGATTGAGCTTTGTCCTGGCGCAGAAAAACTTTGCCCAGTAGGGTGTCGAAGGTCGCCCCCAAAAAAAACCCAAGCGTTGCGAGGGCATGAGGGAGCTCTTGGAGAAGTTCACTACCCATCCCAGGGAATGTAGAAACCGTACTACTCGAGTCACCGCTGAGCGTCCATGATCGAATGACTTCGCCCGGAGGAGCCAATCGTCCAGATAAGGATGAACCAGGATGCCCTCCTTCCGGAGAGCTGCCGCCACAACTACCATGATCTTGGTGAAAGTGTGCAGCGCCGGCACCAATCCAAACGCGAGAGCCGTGAACTGAAAATGCTGGTCCAGAATTTTGAAACGAAGGAAACTGTGGTGGTCCGGGCGGATGGGAATGTGCAGGTAGGCCTCCGTTAAGTCCAGGGAGGCGAGGAACTCCCCCCGATGCACCGCCGCAATCACTGACCGGAGCGTTTCCATGCGGAACCGAACGACTCGAAGGGATTTGTTGACTTCCTTGAGGACTAGGATAGGCCGGAAGGAACCGTCCTTCTTTGGTACGACGAAATAGATGGAATAGTGGCCCGAGCCCACCTCTCCAAAGGGCACGGGCGCAATAGCGCCTATCTCCCGGAGTCTGTCCAGAGTCAGCTGCACCGCTCCTCTCTTGAGGTCCGAGCCACAGGGGGAAAAGATGAACCTTCCCTGCGGGGGGCGGACAAATTCCAATGCGTAGCCGTGTTTTATGGTATCCAGGACCCACTGGTCCGAGGTGATCCATGCCCACTCCGCTTAGAAATACGTTAGTCGGTCCCCAATCCTGGGGACAGGGGAGTGGGCGAGACTGGCATCATTGTGAAGACTTGGTATAGGGGTTCCCGGTTCCGGGAGTAGTGCGTGCGGGCCGATGCCCGCGGAAGGCGCGCAACCAGGGCTGAGACCTGGGGGCGGATGGCCGGGAGCCCGTCTGTCTGTAGCCCCTGTAGCGCCATTGCGCTCTGGCTCTGGTCCGAGAAGAAGAAAACGCTCTGGATGGTCGAAACCTATCCTCCGGCAGCCGATGAACAGCGTTCTCCCCCAGGGACTTGATGATCTGGTCCAAATCCTCCCCGAAGAGGAACTTGCCCCTGAAGGGAAGAGAGCCCAGACTGGACTTAGAGGACGTATCAGACGCCCAATTGTGTAGCCACAGTAGTCGTCATGCTGCCACTACCGAAACCATGGATCTTGTGAGGACCCGAAAAAGGTGGTACGAGGCGTCCGCCCCATACGCCACTGCGGCTTCTAGCCGATCTGCCTGGGCAGCCTCATCGGACGGCAGGTTCTGAGACGTGAGGAGTTGTTGCACCCAAAGGAGACTAGCCCGCTGGGCAAGCGAACTGCACATCACCGCCCGCATACCCAGAGCGGAGACCTCGAAAACCCGCTTAAGGAAAACTTCCAACTTACGATCCTGTGTGTCCCGCAACGCCGCACCTCCCGTCACTGGGATAGTCGTCCTCTTCGTGACCGCCGACACTGCGGAGTCCACCTTTGGGACCTTGATGAGGTCCAGAAAATCTTCGGGGAGCGGGTACAGCTTTTCCATAGCCCGGCTGCTCTTCAGGGAGGCCTCCGGGGTGTCCCATTCCCTGGTGAGAAGTTGTAAAAACGAGTCATGAATGGGAAAAGCCCGAGCCCTCGGCCGGAGTGCCGCCAGGACAGGATCTCCCTTCCTTGAAGAAGTGATGACAGCGGGAGCTACTGGGGCAGGCGGGTCTGGTGGCGGATCCAAATCTAATTCTTGGATGATCTGCGGGATGAGGTCGTCCAGCTCTTCCCTCTGGAAGAGGCGTAGGGTACGCGGATCATCCCCCTCCTGTGTGCCGTCCCCTTGTCCCCCGTCCGGGAGGTCAAGTCCATGTCCCGCTGGGTCTGGCACCGCCCCCACTGCCGCGGGCGTGGATCGGACCCGGGTAGGAAGGCGGGAGGCCCCCACTCCCGGAGGGTCGGGGGGGGCCGGCGTCGAGGGCGACATCCGAGGGATCTTAGGAGGGGGGAGGGTCCCACAGGTGCTTCCAGCCCCTGCAGATAAGCGGTATGCATGAGCAGGATAAACTCCGGAGAGAACCCCGGCCTGCTCGGGTGCGCTTCGGGGGCGGCGTGGTTCCTGCTCCCTGGCTCTGGGTGCTTGGTTCCTGCACCAAAATCGGGGGAACACCCCCGCTGGTAGAGTCCTCCAGGGATCCGTTCTCCCTCGTGGCCTCCAGGGATCAGTGCCCCCTCGTGGCCTGCGCCTCAGGGCGCTCAGAATGTAAAATGGCCGCCGTTCCCGCCAAAAATGGCGGAGTGGCCGGCCCGCTCCGCCCGGGCAAAAAAGAGAAATCAGTCAGGGACTGTGAGGTACCTTCCCCCCCGGGAAGGCATCGTGCACAGATGCCCTCCCGGGAAATCCGGGACCCCGGGTCTCCGCAGGCCGCACAGCGGGACGGCCGCGGCATCGGGATCGCTGCAGGAGAAAAGAAAAAGCCACGGGGGGGGGGCCACGCGCACAAAGGCGCCGCTGTGGGGGGGCCCGGTCGGCCCGCACTGCCCGTTGTCTGAAAATAGAGGAGGGTGCCGCGGGGGGGGGCCTTCCTGGCCACACGACCCGCCCCAGACATCTTTCCCTAAATGGGTCAGCAGCCCATGAGGAGCTGTAAAATGGCCGCGGGTGAGGGAGTAAAGAGCGAAGAGGCCGGCTCCACCGGCTTTCGCGGGCACCGGGGGCTGAGCTGTGAAGGAAAAAACTACAAAGGAAAAACAAACTTACCCCTGGCTGCAACGAGAAATAAACAGCAAGGCCGCAGAGAAGAGACAAGGAAGAGAAGCCACTCCCCAGGAGTTGAAAGAACTCTGCCTTTTTTTTTTTTTTTTAAACTTAATACAAACTTGATACAAACTTGATCCACAGAAAAAGACAACAACAAGCCATAATCAAGCAAGAAAGTGAAGAAAAAGGAAAAGGAGGGGAAGCCTGATTCCCCTACTCGCATCTGCTGGAGTCAGAAGATACTGAACTCCTGCAGAGGGGGTAGTAGTATATATGGATACGCCCCCTCAAAGCTTGTGCTGACTCCATCTGCTGGATTGTGGACATAACCCACTGTCTGGACTGATCCAGGTACGTACAGGGAATATGGTTTTTCAAGAGGAAGGTCATCAAACAAATCTCACTAATTTTTGTGATTGGGTGACTAAAGAATTACAGTACATCAAGAGTGGGCACTTGATGTGCTTTGCTTGGATTTCAGAAAAGATTTTCCTAGTGTGCCACAGCCTGGGACGGGTCTGAAGGGCTTGGACTGGATTAGAAATAGGTTGACTGATAGATGATGGAGAGTAGTAGTAAATGGAAATGCATTTATTTTCAGCCACTTCACAGCAGATTATAATCTAGTACTGTAGGCTTTTTCCTTGTTCCAAGAGGATTCAGAATCTAAAGGCCAGATTAATAATTAAGGCTTTTGTCCCCTTCTTGTGTCTATGGAAGAAACCCTAAGTGAATCGGGTACTAAGCTTGAACCTGAGGCAGTGGAGGGTGAAGTGCCTTGCCCACGGTCTGAAGGGATCTGAATCCTGGCTTCCCAGCCTCCTGCTCTAACCACCAGGCTATGCCTTTCTCAGGAGAGAAGAAGGGGGATGAGCAGAGTGTGCCTCCAGGATTGCCTCTGGGGCCAGTTCTCTTCGCTATCCTTTTGAGCAGTGTTGCAGGAGGGTTTAAAAGGGTTTTGTCTTTTTGTACACATCCCACATAGAAATCTGAGATCAGCTAACAAAGCCCTCCTAACCGTCCCTTCTATCAGAACAGCTAGAGAACGGGCATTATCGTTAGCAGGACACCGTGCGTCCCTTCTATCAGAACAGCTAGAGAACGGGCATTATCGTTAGCAGGACACCGTGCGTCCCTTCTATCAGAACAGCTAGAGAGCGGGCATTATCGTTAGCAGGACACCGTGCGTCCCTTCTATCAGAACAGCTAGAGAACGGGCATTATCGTTAGCAGGACACCGTGCGTCCCTTCTATCAGAACAGCTAGAGAACGGGCATTATCGTTAGCAGGACACCGTGCGTCCCTTCTATCAGAACAGCTAGAGAGCGGGCATTATCGTTAGCAGGACACCGTGCGTCCCTTCTATCAGAACAGCTAGAGAGCGGGCATTATCGTTAGCAGGACACCGTGCGTCCCTTCTATCAGAACAGCTAGAGAGCGGGCATTATCGTTAGCAGGACACCGTGCGTCCCTTCTATCAGAACAGCTAGAGAGCGGGCATTATCGTTAGCAGGACACCGTGCGTCCCTTCTATCAGAACAGCTAGAGAGCGGGCATTATCGTTAGCAGGACACCGTGCGTCCCTTCTATCAGAACAGCTAGAGAGCGGGCATTATCGTTAGCAGGACACCGTGCGTCCCTTCTATCAGAACAGCTAGAGAGCGGGCATTATCGTTAGCAGGACACCGTGCGTCCCTTCTATCAGAACAGCTAGAGAGCGGGCATTATCGTTAGCAGGACACCGTGCGTCCCTTCTATCAGAACAGCTAGAGAGCGGGCATTATCGTTAGCAGGACACCGTGCGTCCCTTCTATCAGAACAGCTAGAGAGCGGGCATTATCGTTAGCAGGACACCGTGCGTCCCTTCTATCAGAACAGCTAGAGAGCGGGCATTATCGTTAGCAGGACACCGTGCGTCCCTTCTATCAGAACAGCTAGAGAGCGGGCATTATCGTTAGCAGGACACCGTGCGTCCCTTCTATCAGAACAGCTAGAGAGCGGGCATTATCGTTAGCAGGACACCGTGCGTCCCTTCTATCAGAACAGCTAGAGAACGGGCATTATCGTTAGCAGGACACCGTGCGTCCCTTCTATCAGAACAGCTAGAGAACGGGCATTATCGTTAGCAGGACACCGTGCGTCCCTTCTATCAGAACAGCTAGAGAACGGGCATTATCGTTAGCAGGACACCGTGCGTCCCTTCTATCAGAACAGCTAGAGAACGGGCATTATCGTTAGCAGGACACCGTGCGTCCCTTCTATCAGAACAGCTAGAGAACGGGCATTATCGTTAGCAGGACACCGTGCGTCCCTTCTATCAGAACAGCTAGAGAACGGGCATTATCGTTAGCAGGACACCGTGCGTCCCTTCTATCAGAACAGCTAGAGAACGGGCATTATCGTTAGCAGGACACCGTGCGTCCCTTCTATCAGAACAGCTAGAGAACGGGCATTATCGTTAGCAGGACACCGTGCGTCCCTTCTATCAGAACAGCTAGAGAACGGGCATTATCGTTAGCAGGACACCGTGCGTCCCTTCTATCAGAACAGCTAGAGAACGGGCATTATCGTTAGCAGGACACCGTGCGTCCCTTCTATCAGAACAGCTAGAGAACGGGCATTATCGTTAGCAGGACACCGTGCGTCCCTTCTATCAGAACAGCTAGAGAACGGGCATTATCGTTAGCAGGACACCGTGCGTCCCTTCTATCAGAACAGCTAGAGAACGGGCATTATCGTTAGCAGGACACCGTGCGTCCCTTCTATCAGAACAGCTAGAGAACGGGCATTATCGTTAGCAGGACACCGTGCGTCCCTTCTATCAGAACAGCTAGAGAACGGGCATTATCGTTAGCAGGACACCGTGCGTCCCTTCTATCAGAACAGCTAGAGAACGGGCATTATCGTTAGCAGGACACCGTGCGTCCTTTCTATCAGAACAGCTAGAGAACGGGCATTATCGTTAGCAGGACACCGTGCGTCCCTTCTATCAGAACAGCTAGAGAACGGGCATTATCGTTAGCAGGACACCGTGCGTCCCTTCTATCAGAACAGCTAGAGAACGGGCATTATCGTTAGCAGGACACCGTGCGTCCCTTCTATCAGAACAGCTAGAGAACGGGCATTATCGTTAGCAGGACACCGTGCGTCCCTTCTATCAGAACAGCTAGAGAACGGGCATTATCGTTAGCAGGACACCGTGCGTCCCTTCTATCAGAACAGCTAGAGAGCGGGCATTATCGTTAGCAGGACACCGTGCGTCCCTTCTATCAGAACAGCTAGAGAGCGGGCATTATCGTTAGCAGGACACCGTGCGTCCCTTCTATCAGAACAGCTAGAGAACGGGCATTATCGTTAGCAGGACACCGTGCGTCCCTTCTATCAGAACAGCTAGAGAACGGGCATTATCGTTAGCAGGACACCGTGCGTCCCTTCCATCAGAACAGCTAGAGAACGGGCATTATCGTTAGCAGGACACCGTGCGTCCCTTCTATCAGAACAGCTAGAGAACGGGCATTATCGTTAGCAGGACACCGTGCGTCCCTTCTATCAGAACAGCTAGAGAGCGGGCATTATCGTTAGCAGGACACCGTGCGTCCCTTCTATCAGAACAGCTAGAGAACGGGCATTATCATTAGCAGGACACCGTGCGTCCCTTCTATCAGAACAGCTAGAGAACGGGCATTATCATTAGCAGGACACCGTGCGTCCCTTCTATCAGAACAGCTAGAGAACGGGCATTATCATTAGCCGGACACCGTGCCACTAGAGATCAGATCACAAAGAGACATCAAATCTTTTTAAAAAAAAAAAGTTTAAAGACTTGGCTTTTTAAACAAGCTTATCACAAAGAGAATGGGGAATAGAAAGTAGAAGGGGACAGGCAGTGGAACATCTGCACACAGCACCTAATTTGTACGCATTTTATTATTTTACTTTACTGCTAACATAAAATATACAGCTTATAAAATTATGCTTGCAAATAAAATGATACCTGTATCAAAGGACAAGATTTACCGCATTCCCACAAATAGTATTGATCATAAAACTATGAAAGCGAATCTTACTGGCACCTGTCTGGAATGTATGTTCCTATACATTGATCATCATCATCATTTTATGTGCCTTCCTGTAAACTGTTGTGATGGTATTTAACTTAACGACGGTATAGAAAAGATTTTAAATAAAAATAAATAAAAATTTGCGACAGAGCGAGAGTAGGAGTGATCTATGAGAGCTGGAGGAGTGCTCCAAGGTTTGGCAGTACAAACAAATGTAACCCCCTATATACAGCTGGGGTCACCTTCCCAGCCTCGGGGAGCGGAGTGGTCCCTGTCCCCAGGTGAGAACTAAATCTCCGGGGCCGTGAGCTGGGGGGGCAGGATAACCGGGCTGAGGAGCCTCCCCACACCCAAACCACTCCCCAGGCTGGAGCCGAGCTCCAGGTAATAAGGGGTTTAGTGCAGGATCTTCTGACTGAGACGTAATGACAGCTCAGGGAGATGCAGAAATGAGCAGAGTTACAGTGCCAGGAAATCTCTAACTCCTCTCCTCACAGCAGCCACGGGGGCTCCGGTTACCTTGTTTCTTTTCTCCTCGCTCTCTTACAGTAACCCGCCTGCTTCTCCCTTTCCTATCCTCAGTTATCAAACACTTACTTCACAAGGATTAGTGCTCAGCTCAAGGAAAGATCCTTCTGGTGCGGCCCCAGGACCCTGCGAGCCCCAGCACAAGTTCCCTCCGGCACAGGCTTAACCCTGTAACCCCCAGGCTGTACTGCACCCTCTGCTTCCTCTCCTCAGGCCTCTGGGGATGTTTGGAGGAGAATCCCTGCCCCGCTCCTGCTGCCTCCTCCTGTAACCCTGGCAGAGGGTCACAGCTCCGTGCAATCTGGAGCAGCCCCAGACTCAGCAGAGTGAGGGTTTTTATCACTTCCCCTCAATGACTGAGCCCCTGAGGATGGGTGGGACCCCCCTTGTCTGACCCAGAGCTGGGGAATATTCCTGCACTGGTTCCAGATCGACCTCTTCCCCATGCACATCCCATGCACGTTCAGCAGACGTTCACCCCCTGTTTAAAACCGTTCAG
Source organism: Rhinatrema bivittatum (assembly GCF_901001135.1). Lineage (NCBI taxonomy): Eukaryota > Metazoa > Chordata > Amphibia > Gymnophiona > Rhinatrematidae > Rhinatrema > Rhinatrema bivittatum. The sequence continues at coordinate 44,677 of NW_021821166.1, read as the reverse complement.
GGCTCCCATTAACTGGAAACCTGCCCTTTACCATCAAACCTGTTAGCTCTGTTAATCTCGCTGCACTTCCTGTGGCCCAGGTGCTCCTGGTAAATCCAGGACTTTTCTAGGCAGGGGAATGATTGTTTTTGATCTGGAAGATGCCCTCCTGTTATCAGTCCTCCAAAAGATGAAACCCCAGAGACATCAAGCAACTCTGATCCTCTGCGTTCCTTTTGGGGTGAAAGAGATTTGATTTCCACTTCAGGATGTTTCTTTACAGAGAGGGTGGTGGACTCATGGAACAGCTTCCCAGGTATCTGCCTAGAATTTCTTCACTGGAGATTGAAAACACACTCAAAAAATTCAAACCTTCCTCCCACCCATCAGACCCAATACCAACAAATCTCCTCATCGCCATACCAAACACCATTTCAAAACCAATTGCAGAAATTATCAACACATCCCTTTCTCAAGGTTTAGTTCCTAACCAGTTAAAATTGGCAATACTGAAACCATTACTAAAGAAACCAAACGCTTGCCCATCAGACCCAGCTAACTTTAGACCCATCGCAAACTTACCACTTATCGCCAAACTGATGGAAAAAATTGTCAACAAGCAACTGTCAGATTACTTGGAAGATCATAACATTCTATCCCCAGCTCAATATGGATTCCGAAAACGCCTAAACACCGAATCTCTCTTACTATCTCTCACTGACACAATCCTCGTTAATATGGAGCATAAACAATCATACCTGCTTATTCTTCTAGATCTTTCCGCTGCATTTGACACGGTAAAACACTCCACTCTAATAGACCAACTAGCCAACATAGGGATCAAAGGCACAGCCCTTAGTTGGTTCCATTCCTTCTTAAGCAACAGATTCTACAAAGTAAGGATAAACAACAAAGAATCGTATCCAATCCTGACAGAGCAAGGAGTCCCACAAGGATCATCACTTTCACCCACCCTCTTCAATATCTACCTCCTCCCTCTCTGCCATCTACTCTCAAACCTTAAGCTTACCCATTACCTATATGCAGATGACATACAAATCCTCCTTCCGATTACAGAATCCCTTCAAAAAACCATCACTTACTGGAACGAATGCCTACAGCCCATCAAAAACCTACTCTCAAGCCTCAACTTAGTAGTGAATGCTAATAAAACCGAAATGCTCATTGTCTCCCAGGATCCACGCACAATCTCTTCCAGCCTTTCTCTACCAAACACAAACAACTCATTCTCATCTGACGTCAGAGACCTTGGAGCATGGCTTGATAATCATCTAAACCTAAAAAAGTTCGTAAACAATACCACAAAGGACTGCTTTTACAAACTGCAAGTCATCAAAAAACTTAAACCCCTCCTTCACTTCTCCGACTTCAGGCTAGTACTACAATCCATCATTCTTTCTAAGCTAGACTATTGCAATTCCCTGCTACTTGGTATACCCGCCAACACTATCAAACCATTACAGATGGTTCAGAATTCAGCGGCTAGAATTCTAACCAGCACTAACAAAAAAGATCATATCACCCCAATCCTCCGGAACTTACATTGGCTACCCATTAAACAAAGGATACTCTATAAGGTACTCACTATCATCCATAAAGCGACAAACAAACTAGCTCCCATCACATTAAGCTCTGAACTCCAACCGCACACTTCCTCCAGACCAATCAGAAGCGCATACAGAGGAACACTGCTTGCTCCACAAATAAAATCATCATTGAGCAAACGAGCGCTATCTTCAGCAGGCCCACACCAGTGGAACACGCTTCTCCCAGATCTCAGACTAGAACCCAGTCATCAAGAATTCAAAAAAAGACTGAAGACTTTTCTCTTCCAACAAGCTTTCCCAGACGCTTAAGTGACAGACAGACTCCCTAATTACTAAGTATCCTAATTACCCTAATTATGGTCACTGTATCCAGTACTAATTTTAAAATATCTACAACTGGACAATTATCTTTGAGCTCAAAAATTTACTTTATTTCATATATATATTTGGCATTGCTTATATTTATATTTATTGCTACGTTAAATAGTTATACTGCTTATATAATATATTATATCTCTTTACTTATTACTATTTATTACCAGTTAAACTATTATTTCTTTATTTAACTCTATGTTAAATTGTCAACCAGTTACACTGTTCCATATGTTCTACTGTTCCATGTAAAGCTCAGCTCTCTGTTGAGCAGTTCTTCGTTTTATGTAAACCGGAGTGATTTGTAGTCCCTACAAGAACTTCGGTATATAAAAATTAAAAATAAATAAATAAATTAAATAAATTTAGCCAGAGCAGTCGCTGAATATGCTGGTTTTTGCCGTACGGATGGATAATTTTTAAGTTAACCATTTAAGTTATGTAACTTGTTATCTGGCTAGAATTTAGCTGTTTCAGGGAGGAGTGGCGTTAGCCGGATAAGTTATACCTCCCAATAGGTGGTTGTAAAAGCTGATAAATCCCACATGTATTTAAATACAGAGCACACAGATAAAAAATTACTCCAAACTGCCTGTATCATCTGATAATAAACAGGTTGTGTGCATATAGAAAAATAAATACAACTGCTTTGCTTTTAAAATGTGTATGCAAATGCCAAAAGTATGACTGGAGAGTTAGAATATATGACGCTATAGGAAGATATAAGCATACTAGGTGTCTCGGAGACCTGATGGAAGGAGACTATATAACCAGTGGGACACTGTGATACCAGGGTATAAATTATATCAACGTGACAGGGCAGATAAAATTGGTGGAGGGGGTAGCATTCTGTGATAGGGATGGCATAGAGCCAAGCAGGATAAAAGTTGTTTTTTTTTGCAGGAATCAAACTGCACTTTGGAATCTATTTACTGTTTGAGATCTTGCCAGGTGCTTGTGACTTGAATTGGCCACCGTTGGAAACAGGATGCTGGGCTTGATGCATCCTCTGTCTAGCTCAGTATGGCGAGTCTTAAATTCTTATCTTTATGGACAGACATTACAAAGCAAAAGGGAAGAGTATGGTAGTGGGGATATATCACCGCCCACCTGGCCAGGATGAAGAACAGACTGTAAAAAGGTAACAGAGATTAGACTGGCTAGTAAATGGGCAACATGATGATAATGGGAGCCTTCAATTTCCCGAGTATTGATTGGGTAAATGTCACATCAGGACTTGCAAGGGAGGTAAAGTTCTTAGCTGCCATCAATGACTGCTTCATGCAGCAGTTGGTCATGGACCCAACAAGAGGGGAAACTACATTAAATCTAATTCTCAGTGGAATGCAGGGCCTGGTGCAAGAGAAGAAAGGTGATGGATCCACTGGGCAACAGTGATCATAATAATCACTGGAAGGCAAATACTAAGGAAAACTACTATAAAAAGGAGACTATGATACAATGAGAACCTTTGTTAGAAAAAAAAAACTGAAATGCACAATCCATAAAGTTAAAAACTTGCAGAAGGCATGAACACTGTTTAAAATTACCATCCTTGAGGCCCAGACAAAAATGTATTCCATGCATTACAAATGATCAGGAAAAAAACCCCAAAAAACCGCAAGCATGCTTTTTATAATGATTTGTAAGAGGCAGTAGAGTCAAAAGGGCATCATTCAAAAAATGGAAAGCAGACCTAAATGAAAATGGGGAAGAGCAAGTTAGATGTAAAAAGTAATTAAGCAGTCTGAGAGAACTTGAAAAGAAGCTTGACAAAGAGGTAAAAACAAGGAACAAAATATTTTTCAAGTATATTTAAGCAAAAAGCCTCTGAGGGAGTCAGTGGGCCTAGATGACCGAGAGATACAAAGAGAGTGGTCAAGGAAGAAAGGAAATAGCAGAGAACTAGATTAATTCTTTGCCTCAGTCTTTTCTGAGGAGGATGTCATAGTCATACCCACATTGGAAACATTTTTTTATAGTGATGATGAGTCTGAGCAACTAGATGGAATCACTGTCAAAGTGGAGGATGTAAAACCTCAGATTGACTAATTAAAGAATAACAAATCACCGGGACCAGATGGTATTCATCCCAGAGTATTGAAGAAACTCAAAAATGAAATTGTATACCTGCTTCTGGTGATTTGCAACCTATCGTTTAAGAAAATGATGAGTACCAGAAGGCTGCATCGTGGCCAATGTGATGACAATTAAAAAAAAAAAAAAAAAAAGGGCTTCAGGAGTATTCTGGGCCTGATGTCTAATGCCAGACAAATGGTCTAAACTGTTCTTAAAATCTAAATTACTGACTACATATAATTATGGTTTAATGGGGAGAGTCAGCATGGTTTTTACAAAGGCAAATCTTGCCTTAGCAATTTACTAGATTTTTTTTGAGTGTGAATAAACATGCAGACAAAGATGAGCCAGAAGGAATGTGATGAAATCCCTCATGAAAGACTGTTCAGGAAATTGGGAAGTCATGGGATAGGAGGTGGTGTCCTATTGTGGACTGGTAACTTTAATAAAAGACAGGATACAGAGGTTAGGAGTGTGCATAAATGGTCGGTTTTCTGAATGGAGGAAGGCTGTTAGTGGAGTGCCCCGCAGTCTATATTGGGTCCTGTGCTATTTAGCATATTCGTAAATGATGAGCGAGGTGACCAGATTTGCAGATGGCACAAAATTGTTTTGAGTTGTTAAAGTGGAGGCAGATTATGAGACGCTGCAGAAGACTTATGAGAGAGACTTGGAGGCTGGCTACCTGAATGGCAGATGCAATTCAACGTGAACAAGGGCAAATAATCCCAACTACAGGTTTACACGACACTGGGTTGCATGTTAAGATTCGCCAGCCAGGAAGAGGAGCCGGGAACCCTTGTGGACTACACATTGAAATCTTCGGCTCAGTGCGTGGCTGCAGTATTTGGAAAGGAACCAAGAAAAAAAACTGAGAGTATCATCAAGCCTTCATATAGAGCCAAGGTATGACTGCACCTTGAGTACTGTGTGCAGTTCTGGTCGTCCCATTGGAACTAAATAAAGCAGACCTTGAAAGGATACAGAGCAGGGTGACAAATATGATAAGAGATGGAAACGCTCCCTTACGGAGAGGTTAGGGCTCTTTAACTTGGAGAAGAGACGACTGAGAAAAGGGATATGATTGAGACTTACAGAATCATGAGTGGAGTGCAACGGGTAAATAGGGAACTGTTTTTTATTTACAGTTTCAAATACTAGGACGAGGGGACACGCCATGCAACTTGCAGATTTAAAACGAATCATAGGAAGTAGTTGTCCCTCGGTGCATAACCAAGCTGTGGGGGATCTGTTTGCCGGAAGACGAGGTCAAGGCACGTAACAGTGCGGGAGCTGAAAACGGGGACTGGACACGTTCCTGAAAGAATAGTCCAAAAGCCAGGTAGCTTTGGAAAAGCCAGTGCTTGTCCCTGGGAGCAAAATACAAGAAATAAATCAACTCCTGATGACCTGGCCTGGCCGCTGTCAGAGACAGGACACCGGGCTGACCCAGCATGGCGCGTCCTATCTCCTTATGACTGTGTAGGTCTGGACTGCCTATTTATCATGGTCTATCTGAGGGATAGACCCAACGTCATCTCTCCTACAGCACATTCTTATGATTTCAAGATTTTTTTTTTGTTTTTTTTTTTTTTAAAATAATTATAGAAGAACCTGGGGCTTTCCTCAACCAAAAAATATATTTCCTCCTTGTTTTTGTTTGACGACGACCACCTATAGCTAAGGATTTTCCTGTGGGTGACTCTGTGAACTGTTTGTCTTTGAGGAGTTTATCTGTAAGCCAGGGCTTCCCAAACCTGCCCTGGTTTTTCAGGATATCCACACTGAATATGCATGAGATAAAGTAGCAACACATGCATATTCATTGTGGATATCCTGAAAGCCCGCCTGGCTGCGTTATTGGCGGGTTTGGGAGGCTCTGCAAGAGAAAAACAGCAATTTACCGGTCACGCGACCCCTACCTCTTCCTCAGTCTGCGCAGCTTCGTGGCCACGGCAGCACAAGGATTACCCCACATGGGCAGTGAGAAAGCCCTTTCTGGTTTCCAGAATGTTCTGAAAGATGATTGCGCCATGTCAGGCCATGGGACTCCTGTTTGTTGTGACTGGTGTGAAGTGTCTTTGGAGGACACCTCTTATAGGGACACAACTTTTATTCTCTGATCAAAAAAAATCTCTTCACTCGTATTCTGATTATTCTCTCCTCTTCAATCTGCCCTTGCTCAAGCTGTGCAAGGAAAAAGAGAAAGATGATGGACGTGAGTAACGATTGAGTGAGCAACCAAGGGGGAAGAGTATAGAGGAAGTTGGAAGAGGAAGCAGGGATAGCCAAGGTGAGCAACAGCTGAGCAACAGTCACCAGGGATGGGGGGAGGTAGGATGGCAGAGGCTGGAAGAGGAGCCCAGGGATACAGAGACGAAGGGGTCACAGGAGAGGCAAGTACTGGTGGAGCACGTGCATCCCATAGACGGAAGCCACCAACAAGAAAGCAGCTGAGGGGAGAGGTCGTGTCGGGAGCAGTTTTCTGGTCGCTCAGACAAATCCTTTCCATGGTTAGCAAGGAGGAGTCTCTTAATAAATCATGTTGGGAACTTGAGGTCAAAACCTACCCCGTGTACCGATTTCCTTCCCAGATGCAAGGACCTGGCTAAGCATTTCTGTCATAAAGTTCGGTGTCTGCAATTACACCTCAGGGACCAGCTTGTTGGGCGTTCACAGCTTGCAGCTCCTGTGGATGTCCCGGTGAGAGGGTCGCCTTTCTGCCATATTTCTCACAATGAAATTACCACCATTGTTAGCTAAATCAGTTTTTTCTCCCCTTCACCCTCATCCATGTGCACTAGTCAAGGGCCTTAAAAGGTCAAATTTATGAAAATATATATTTCTCATAGTAAATAAAACCTTATTTGAGGGTGTGATACCTGAGAAATTAAAGCTGGCCACTGAACTACCTAAATTTTAAAACTTCCACCCCAGCAATGCCAAATTTCCTATTTTTCAAGACTGGTAGAATGTCTTAGCACAATTAGAAGATTTTCTGGAAGACAACAGTCGTCTTGATGAACAAGAATTTGGGTTCCAGAAAGCCCACAGCACAGAGCTGCTTCTGCTCTCATTCTGCCCTTGATCAAGGTGATTTTGGGCTCCCTATGCAGCTCAGCATATCCTTGGCATTTAATACCATCAGCCATCGCTCACTCCAGGTTGTCTTCCAGAAAGCCCACAGCACAGAGCTGCTTCTGCTCTCATTCTGCCCTTGATCAAGGTGATTCTGAGCTCCCTATGCAGCTCAGCGTATCCTTGGCATTTAATACCATCAGCCATCGCTCACTCCAGGTTGTGTCCCAGAAAGCCCACAGCACAGAGCTGCTTCTGCTCTCATTCTGCCCTTGATCAAGGTGATTCTGGGCTCCCTATGCAGCTCAGCGTATCCTTGGCAGTTAATACCATCACAAAATATAAAAAATGGTTTGCTGGTAACTCTTTAGATCAATATAATTGGCCACACCAATATTAATTAAATGTAATGCATTTTGTAATTTTGTAGGACCAATATGCAAAGAGTCTGTATATCAATCAGACCCACCATGGAATGGTCACATTACTTTATTTTATATATTAAACTATTTTTAGAATTTGTTTGTATATTATGTCTTAAAATGTTCCATAGTACCACAGGAGACTCAATGCAAAACAGACTAATAAACCATTTTAGTCAAATAATCCAAGCGTCAAAACAATCCTAATAAAATATCCATTCAAAAGAACCCAGTCATAGTACGTAACTCAAGGTTAAGTACTATGACTTGTTCTTGTGAATGGATATTTTATTAGGGTTGTTTTGACACCTGGATTATTTCACCAAAATGTTTTGTCTGTTTTGCATTCAAAAGAACACAGTCTGTTTTGCATACAAAAGAACAAGGTTAAGTACTATGACTGTGCTCTTTTGAATGGATATTTTATTAGGATTGTTTTGACGCCGGATTATTTGACTAAAATGGTTTATTAGTCTGTTTTGCATTGAGTCTCCTGTGGTACTATGGAACATTTTAAGATATAATATACAAACAAATTTTAAAAATAGTTTAATATATAAAATAAAGTAATGTGACCATTCCATGGTGGGTCTCATTGATATACAGACTCTTTGCATATTGGTCCTACAAAACTACAAGATGCATTACATTTAATTAATATTGGTGTGGCCAATTATATTGATCTAAAGAGTTACCAGCAAACCATTTTTGATATTTTGTACTTAAGGTTTCTGGAGTACACTGTGTGCTTGGGCCAATTTGTTGGCATTTAATACCATCAGCCATCGCTCACTCCAGGTTGTCTTCCAGAAACCCCACAGCTGCTTCTGCTCTCATTCTGCCCTTCATCAAGGTGATTCTGAGCTCCCTATGCAGCTCAGCGTATCCTTGGCATTTAATACCATCAGTCATCGCTCACTCCAGGTTGTCTTCCAGAAAGCCCACAGCACAGAGCTGCTTCTGCTCTCATTCTGCCCTTGATCAAGGTGATTCTGGGCTCCCTATGCAGCTCAGCATATCCTTGGCATTTAATACCATCAGCCATCGCTCACTCCAGGTTGTCTTCCAGAAACCCCACAGCTGCTTCTGCTCTCATTCTGCCCTTGATCAAGGTGATTCTGGGCTCCCTATGCAGCTCAGCATATCCTTGGCATTTAATACCATCAGTCATCGCTCACTCCAGGTTGTCTTCCAGAAAGCCCACAGCACAGAGCTGCTTCTGCTCTCATTCTGCCCTTGATCAAGGTGATTTTGAGCTCCCTATGCAGCTCAGCATATCCTTGGCATTTAATACCATCAGCCATCGCTCACTCCAGGTTATGTTCCAGAAAGCCCACAGCACAGAGCTGCTTCTGCTCTCATTCTGCCCTTGATCAAGGTGATTCTGGGCTCCCTATGCAGCTCAGCATATCCTTGGCATTTAATACCATCAGCCATCGCTCACTCCAGGTTGTCTTCCAGAAAGCCCACAGCACAGAGCTGCTTCTGCTCTCATTCTGCCCTTGATCAAGGTGATTCTGGGCTCCCTATGCAGCTCAGCATATCCTTGGCATTTAATACCATCAGCCATCGCTCACTCCAGGTTGTCTTCCAGAAAGCCCACAGCACAGAGCTGCTTCTGCTCTCATTCTGCCCTTGATCAAGGTGATTCTGGGCTCCCTATGCAGCTCAGCATATCCTTGGCATTTAATACCATCAGCCATCGCTCATTCCAGGTTGTCTTCCAGAAACCCCACAGCTGCTTCTGCTCTCATTCTGCCCTTGATCAAGGTGATTCTGGGCTCCCTATGCAGCTCAGCGTATCCTTGGCATTTAATACCATCAGCCATCGCTCACTCCAGGTTATGTTCCAGAAAGCCCATAGCACAGAGCTGCTTCTGCTCTCATTCTGCCCTTGATCAAGGTGATTCTGGGCTCCCTATGCAGCTCAGCACATCCTTGGCATTTAATACCATCAGCCATCGCTCACTCCAGGTGGCATTCCAGAAACCCCACAGCTGCTTCTGCTCTCATTCTGCCCTTGATCAAGATGATTCTGGGCTCCCTATGCAGCTCAGCGTATCCTTGGCATTTAATACCATCAGCCATCGCTCGCTCCTGGTTGTGTTCCAGAAAGCTCACAGCACAGAGCTGCTTCTGCTCTCATTCTGCCCTCGATCAAGGTGATTCTGGGCTCCCTATGCAGCTCAGCGTATCCTTGGCATTTAATACCATCAGCCATCGCTCGCTTCTGGTTGTGTTCCGGAAAGCCCACAGCACAGAGCTGCTTCTGCTCTCATTCTGCCCTTGATCAAGGTGATTCTGGGCTCCTTATGAAGTCTGACGTATCCTCCTCATTTGTTATTGCTGCTCCTCTGCTTACCCCATCTTGTCTTGGGGGATTCAGTCCTTTTGTGGTTCCATTCTTTTTTAAATAGGCAGCAGTGAGGTTTTAGAGTTGCATTGTGCTCGCCTACATTTAAGATTGTGGTTATCCGTAGGGATCTTCCTTATCATTCTGTTTATCCTCTTATCTATACCCGTTATGCCATTTGCTTAAGCCATTGAATTTGTTGTTTTTTTATATATGCTGATGACGTACAGTTCATCCTTCCATGTCTGGACAAGGATAAACCTCCTGATGGCAGCTTCCAGCATTGCATGCAAATTGTTAGTGGCTGGCTTTGAATCTATCGAAAGCTGCCATCTTATGGGTAGGGAAAGGGCTGCCTTTGTGTGAGCTGAATACGGTAACAGGTGAAAATGTTCGACGAAAGGTTGCCAATGAAGACCATCATCTGGGAGCTACTTCAGATGTTCAGTTATCCTTAAAACCACATTTGAAGAACATGGTCAGACTATGCAAGCCTGAATTGATGAGACCCCCCTAAAGAATTTATTATCCCCTGAGCTATTTTGAACAGTGTTACAAGGTCTTCTTTTTGATCACCGCCGTTATGTAGGTCTCCCCAAAACCCATGTTATAGCTCGTCAGCTAATTCAAAATACCAGATGACCTGACTATATCACCCTCACTTTAGAGGCTCTTCACTGGCTCCTGATGGAATTTCGTCTGTTTGAACTCTTGGCAATCATTTAGAAACTATTATATACTGATGGTATTTACTCTATATGTAACCAACTACAGCTTAACCAACCTGCTCGCCAACTGTGCTTCTGTGGAGGACAGTTACTAATGGTACCTTCCCTCTGCTATTGTAGACTTCCTTCTCATGCATTGGCCCAACACTAGGGAAGTACGTGGGGAGAGAGACCTGAAAGCTTTTAGAAAGAGAAAGTTAAGGCTTCAATAAAGAAAAACCTTTCAAAGAATGGTTTTAATTTTATGTATGCTTATGTGTTGCAACGTATTGTCATTTGTTTGTCATGTTTTTCTGGTTGTCATGCTGAACTAGACTTTAGGATGTTGTGAAATCAAAGACTGACTAAATAAATAACTAAGATAAATGGATCTCGGGCATAAAAATAACATGAGATTTCAGCCGATGCCATGGTCAGTCGTTTCTTGTGTTTGATTGGGGAATGGATACCATGCACATTGAGCGTAGCAATATTTACCTTGGGCAGAAGAAAAGAACAAGATGTCAATCACTGCGAATATTTTCCCAGCCCCAAGCAGCCGGCAGCCTCGCTTGATCCAAACCCTGCTACGTAATCACAGTATGGTAGCCCTGTCAGCATGTCCCAGAGCTGCACCCCACTGGACCTTCAATTCACCCTTAACAAACATCCCCAGCATCCAACGCCTCTCTCAGCAAAGGTTGTGCCCATGCAATCCCCTCTTGCAGTGTCCAATGCTTTTAGAGCCGCTTATGGCACATTAAAAAGAGAAAAGGGTCGGTTACTTTGCCAACTCCTACAAACAAATTAAAGAAGGAAGTCTGGAAGGGCAGTGCAAGCCATGCATCTTGATGTGCATAGGAGACTGAAGGGTAGCAACAATGCATCGTCTTCCCACACATGCATGCCAGTGACGTAGCATCAAATAATGCCAGTTAGCAAATGGCGCCATTGTCAAAAGAGTATCACGTGGAGGGATGTTCAGCCATTCTTACCAAGTCGAAGCATCCCGAGAGAGCCCCTTCCCTTCAGCAACCTAGATCAATGACAGAGTGAAGCCTGTGAAGCAGAGAAAATAGTAAAGAAGCCATCTCGAATGCAGGAACAGACAAGGAACCCAACCAAGGTGCCCCATCAGTCTAGACCAAAACTGCAGATCCACCATGCGGGCAAGCTGGACAGGTGGCAATCTAGCATTGTTCTGTCAGTGCTTTCCATATTTACAGTGGCCCAAAAGGTTTTACAGAAAACTCGCAACATGGCAGGAATGAGGAGTGTGAACTACACGCCTTTTTGACTTAATTCAGAGCAGGTAGGTGCCATGGTCTTTTGCTCTGCTACAACATGTAGTGAATAGCCCTTGAATAAAAGCAGCTCACTGCCCCTGGTTTTCCACCTTCTAGGCCGCACAGTATGCTCTGAGCAGCTCAGTCTTCTGGGACCAATTTAATATTCTGGCAATAATTGCACGTGGTCTGCCCTCTGCATCGTCAGGGCCGGTGGGAACATTAGATAGATTAGGCAGTCACTAGGACCCCAAAAATGGCTGGGGCAGTGTAATCGGAGGCCAGGGTGGCTGTTTTGAATGGAGGAAAGGAGAGATGAGGCACGGGGAGGTTTGTGATGTGCGATTTGGGGTGCTCAGGTTGCTGCAGAGAGAACTTCATGAGATGGCCTCCAGGGCGGCAGCAGGCCCTTCCATTGGCACTATGTATCATGTCGTATGCCAGGCCTGTGCTCCCTCTCACATCACAGTGAATCCTCCTGCTCTTGTAGGCCCAGTTTGTTCACCAAGCCTACCAGCTTGGCATCTTTTACTGATTCAGGTACGCCTATGATCCTTATATTGTTTCTTCGGCTCCGATTTTCTCTGTCTTGTAGTTTGGCAACCAATTTATCATTCATTTGTTTTAACATATAGTGACATAGAAATGATGGCAGAAAAAAGGCCAAATGGTCCATCCAGTATTGCCCAGCAAGCTTCTTATGGTGGTATCTGCTGCGCCATGGAGGCTACCTCCATGTTTCTCTTAACTGCACGGAGCGGAGGTAACTACCCTTATCTCCAAGCCTTATCATAAGAGTAGTAATATTTACAATCAAAAGCAAGCAACAGTCAAACCCATGAAAAAAAAATTTACTGCCAGCAACATTTTACTGGGTGAGGGTGAGGAGTCGTCTTGAGAATTCAGATAATGCTGCTTGATGTGCTTTGCTTTTGGACTTGGCGAAAGTCCTGTGCTTTTTCCTTTGTCTGCATATCAGTATCTCAGACAGTAAAAGTCGAGGTCCATGTTGGTTGATGTCTGAACCCAATTACCATTTCTTCCCCACCATGGAACGGTTGCTTCAAACGTTTTAAGGCTTATTGCTTAAAGGCAGTGTAATCCCCTTGGCTTTGGTTAAGGGCAGTAACCGCTGTTCCATGCAGGTTACCAACGTTTATTGGTACTCCAGACTGTAAAACTTTAGCAATTTTCTGATTTGCTCCATCCATCTCGCTGTCTTGCACCATTATCTGTTGCTCCGCTTCATCTAGGCATCTTGTATGGCTATCAAATCCTTCCTTTATCTCTTCCCTCGCTGACTGTCATCCGGTGCTCCCGATACGATTTTTGAGGTCTGCCGAACCATGTCCTCCGAGAGCACCACAACGAGTTTTTTCTCCCTCTTCCTGAATTGCCATCTTCTGCTCTCCAGCATTCACTTTATCCCTGGTCACCTGCGGGATCTTCGTGTTCTTGCTGCGTAGTCCGCAGTGTAATAATGTCTCTCTCATACAACCCATACAAGACTCCTACAGTCTGCCACGTCACTCCATGTGCAAATAACAGCTTTAAATGCCCAATCTGCCAAGAATGAAGTGGAGTATTTGCGGGCGCATCCAGTCGCCCACGAAGCATCACTGGAAACCCCCTGATCGGTCCTTTCATTAGCAACCAATCCCCCATCTTCCTTTTTCAGGAAAATTAATCGAGTGAGTGGTGGAATGTAAGCTCTCTAAATTTCGAGAAGATGGCAATGTTGTGGCGGTTATGCAAACTGGCTTCCACCAAAAGCACAGCACAGAGACCACAGTCTTAGCTATGACGAGTGATATGAGGAGAAATCTGGATCTGATGAGATCTTTCTGTGCCCTTCACCACCATTGACCTTGAAATACTATCAACTCGTTTAAGGGGTATTGAAATGGCTTCTAAGGACAATTGGTTTTGGGGGACACAGCATTCATATGGTTCTCTTCCTTATTATATGACTGCCCTTGCCTCCTTGATCAAGCTCCGGGGGCTTATCATACATCACGTAGACGGACAAGATGCGCATTTATAGCTTTTCTACACGTTGATCGTTTGGCATCCGTAGCTCATGTGGATCGTTGTTTGCCAAAAACTGAGCATTGGCTGTCTCACAAGAAATCAATACTGAACCATGATAAAATAGTGACCCCCATTGGCAATTGGCTAGCCACAACTTCAGACTGGCTCTCAGCCCATGTAAAGGGGAGCCCCTGCGCTTTCCAAGGATGCAGTCTGTGACTTCGGCTGGTCTAAGTGCCCTCTGATGAGACCTCTTATCACACTCATCCTGCCCTGAAGGTGATGCCAAGTTAGTGTTGGTTGAGGAGGAGCTCCACTCCCCCACTGGAAAGGGTTAGATAGTGGGATAAAACCTTTGCTCCCCCTTGAGTAGGAGGATTGAAGAAGACTCTAAGCCCCTGAGTCCTGGTGGTGTCTCCCCAGAGGAGGCTCCTGCGAGGTTTGAATGGAGCAGAAGAATTCCAGAAGAGATTGGGAGGGAAAGGTGGTGCAGAGTTTGGCGGACCCAGGGTCCTGGGAGGTACCCGGGAAAGTCACCAGAGGTAGAGGCAGATTCATCCACCAAGACTGCACATCTGAGAGAGCAGAGGAAAGGAGTGCGGCTATCAGGCAGGTACCGGGAGGGCCCAGGGTAGAGGAGGCTGATTTGTGTGTGAGAGAAGGGGGAAAGAGAATGCGGGTTTATTCTTTTTGTGTTTTGGTTGTGGATAAGTGGAGCATTTTGGATTTTGTGAAGTGCCAGTAAAGATTTTATTTTTGAATAAGAGCTTGGAGTAGGAACAGTGATTTTGTTGCCAGACCGGTGTGCAGAGAGAAGTCTCCAGAGAGGGCCCTAACCCTAGAGGTCTTGAAATGTATCTTCCTCCTTGTGTGGGAACCCTGGGATGGTCCATGGCGCTCTCCCTGTGTGCCCCGCTGTCTTTCTCTCAGCATCCAGTGTTAAACTCCTCCGGGCATGGTTTGACTCCTCACTTACATCGGGGAAAGCGTATTAGTGCTGCAGTGAGAACCTGTTTTTGGTCCCCTGTGGAATATTTGGCATCTCCGTTCCTGTCTGCACACTGACGACCTTCATACCTTAGTGTACAGAGTCTTGTACCGACACGCACTGATTACTAGAAACTCTTCCTGAATATCACGTTCACAAGCTTCAGATGATTCAAGCCGCAGCCAGCTGCCTCGTCGCTAACTCTCCGATCCGTGGATCATGGACAGCCCAGAACTCAAGGTTTCACGTCGTGCATGCAGCTGACTTCCAATTACCAGGTACGCCTACTGATCACGAGCCACCATCCCTGGCAGATGTTACCTGCTATCATCAGCCTGGTGGGGTTTTACCTTTACTCAAGATCAGATGAACCTAAGCCCAGAGGTTTTCATGTGCTGCACCTTCTTCTTGGAATGGGCTGCCTTTGAATCTTAGACTCCGGGCCGGTGCTAGCATTTCTGTGTGAGAGCAGTTACTGTGCTACCCACCTCAGCCCGGTTCAGTTTTGTTTTTTTAGCACAGAAGTTTTGTTTTCCAAATAACTGACACACAATGGAAACTGTTAGTCTCATGCTCTGTCCCATATGCCCTTTCCCTGCCTTAAAAAAGCCCTGCTCCCTCCAGTGATCCAAACTTTCAAAATTGACCCCTCCCCCCACCCCAAACATAGCTTACACCAAACACAGATCCAAAATTACTAAACTGTGCAAGAGTGTCAGCCATAAAAATAGCCCCGGCTGGACCCTGTAACCAGCACAATTTTGGATAATCAAGGGGTTAAAGGGCCACTTAGAGAAGATAAAACCATCGCGGAAAGATTAAATGATTTCTTTGCTTTGATTTTTACTGAAGAGGATGTTGGGGAGGTACCTGTAATGGAGAAAGTTTTCATGGACTGAACCAAATCACGGTGAACCTAGAAGATGCGGTAGGCCTGATTGACAAACTGAAGAGTAGTAAATCACCTGGACCGGATGGTATACACCCCAGAGTTCTGAAGGAACTAAAAAATGAAATTTCAGACCTATTAGTAAAAATTTGTAACTTATCATTAAAATCATCCATTGTACCTGAAGACTGGAGGGTGGCCAATGTAACCCCAATATTTAAAAAGGGTTCCAGAGCGATCCGGGAAACTACAGACCAGTGAGCCTGACTTCAGGGCTGGGAAAAATCATGAAAACTGTTATAAAGTATAAAATTACAAACATTTAGATAGACATGGATTAATAGAAACATAGAAATGATGGCAGAAGAAGACCAAACGGCCCATCCAGTCTGCCCAGCAAGCTTCACACTTCTTTTTTCTCATACTTATCTGTTTCTCTTGGCTCTTAGCAACCCTTGGTTCTATTTCCCTTTCACCCCCCCCCCCCCCCCCATTAATGTAGAGAGCAGTGATGGAGCTGCATCCAAGTGAAATATCTAGCTTGATTAGTTAGGGGTAGTAGGGGTAGTAACCGCCGCAATAAGCAAGCCACATCCATGCTTATTTGTTTTACCCAGACTATGTTATTCAGCCCTTATTGGTTGTTTTTCTTCTCCCCTGCCGTTGAAGCAGGGAGCTATGCTGGATATGCGTGAAGTATCCGTTTTTCTTCTCCCCTGCCGTTGAAGCAGAGAGCTATGCTGGATATGCGAGAAGTATCAGCTTTTCTTCTCCCCTGCCGTTGAAGCAGAGAGCTATGCTGGATATGCGTGAAGTATCAGTTTTTCTTCTCCCCTGCCGTTGAAGCAGAGAGCTATGCTGGATATGCGTGAAGTATCAGTTTTTCTTCTACCCTGCCGTTGAAGCAGAGAGCTATGCTGGATATGCGTGAAGTATCAGTTTTTCTTCTCCCCTGCCGTTGAAGCAGGGAGCTATGCTGGATATGCGTGAAGTATCAGTTTTTCTTCTCCCCTGCCGTTGAAGCAGGGAGCTATGCTGGATATGCGTGAAGTATCAGTTTTTCTTCTCCCCTGCCGTTGAAGCAGAGAGCTATGCTGGATATGCGTGAAGTATCAGTTTTTCTTCTCCCCTGCTGTTGAAGCAGAGAGCTATGCTGGTTATGCGTGAAGTATCATTTAATGGAACAAAGTCAGCATGGATTTATTCAAGGGAAGTCTTGCCTCACAAATCTCCTAAATTTTTTTTGA
>NW_021821166.1:0-27178 GCF_901001135.1 Rhinatrema bivittatum | reverse complement strand
TGAGGTGGAAATAATCACAAGGGATGCAGAAAAAGCAGAAATAGAAAATGACTCATCTGTGGTTTACTTGGGAAAAGCCAGCGAGAGAGAAAATGTCTCCTCGCAGCAGAGCCCAGGGTCGCACGCCGCAGAGCCGGCCGAGGAAAAATGTTGATGTCTCATGAGAGCAGTGGAAGGGTTAGGAAATGCACAGAGCAGATTTCTCTCAGACCTGCTCATCTACCCAGCTGCCTTTATTACCCCCCAGGACTTGCCCCAATACCCCGGAAAGCCCCCCGGCTCCTGTGCCTCCAGCGCAGTCCAGACGTGGAGCTGAGACTGTGGAGAAGACTTCAAGTTATTTATTTGTTTGTTTAAAATTATTTTTAGCCCCCGCCCTGCAAAGTTTGGGTTCGGGTGACGATGATACATGCGTAAAAAGCAAGACTTGTACGTACATAATCGGTTAAAACGAAATAAGACCTAAGACGAGGATGGCGTGACGATGGAAATAAAATATCCTTTCGTAGCTTGCAGAGCGAGAGTTCAGGAGCCTAGGGACTCCCTCTCGTAAATCATTGCTGCGTTATTGGAAGGGAAATTGATGAGGTTGTGGGAATGGTAATTGTGGGGGGAAAAAAAGGGGGTTTTTAAATCTTTTTTTATTGGTGGGAATTTTTCCAGCCAATGAAAGTGCCTTTTCCCGCGTAGATGCTACTCTTGCCGCTTGGACGGAGGGAATTTCTCCCAGGGCTTGTGAGGATGATCAGAGTGCTCTGGGTGGTAGGTAGGATGTAAGGGTGGTTTTACGTGATATAGTAAGTTCTGAGCTAGGGAGGCAGGGATGCATTGGATCCTGAATCCGATCGGTAACCAGTGTGAGGTCTGCAATTCTGGGTGACGTGTTCGTGTTTCTGGGTCTCAGTGAGTAGGCTTGCTGCTACGTTTTGAATGGACTGGAGGGGTTTGGTAGAATTGTATGGAAGACCTACGTACGGTACATTGCAGTAATCAAGGGAGGTTAGGATTAACGATTGTGAAACTTGTTCTATAGTAGTTTGGGTCTCACGCTGGCTCTAAGTGAAGAAGTGAGCGTGCATTTATAGAATAGAGACGTTGTGATGGTTTTTATAGGGAATGGCATGGATAATGTTGAATCTAATTCTACACCAAGGTAGCAAACACAAGAGATGACGACAAAATGTGAATCAAAATTTGACAGAAGCTGGAATTGGGCATGGAACTGAACGACCTAATACTATGATTTCCGTCTTGTTAAGATTCAATGGTAATCTGTTATGGGTGAGCCAAGCTCTGCTGGAAGAAAGGCATAATGAAATGAATTGAGATGTTGTCCATGAAGCTGAGATGGGGGAAAAGAGCTGGATATCGTCGGCATAGGTACGATAGGATAACCCTAAGGTAGCGAGGAGATGGCGTTATGTAGATGTTAAAGAGAGTAGCCGTGAGGGCTGAGCCCTGAGGTGACACCTGTTGTGATGGGAAGCCAGGAGGAAGTAGTATCACCTGTTTTTATTTGCTGTGAACCACGATATTATGGTTCCTGATCGAGCCATTTCAGCGATACAGTTGAGTATGTCATGATTTAATGTGTGAAAAGCCGAACTAATACCAAGGGGGGGATGATGATGTAGGAAGTGCCAGAGACAAAGCCCATGGTGATTACATCAATGCGGAAAGCAGCAGTCTTTTTGTGTTATGGGGCTGATGGAAACCTAATTGGTATGGGTCTAACGCTGCAAGCTCATGAAGGAACTGTGGGTGCTGCTCGAGAATAGATACTTCGGCTGTTTTAGATAGGAGGTGATGAGAAGGAGCTATATTATTGGAAATCAGTGGGTGCTGCTCGAGAACAGATACTTCAGCTGTTTTAGATAGGAGGTGATGAGAAGGAGCTATAATGTTGGAAATCAGTGGGTGCTGCTCGAGAACAGATACTTCAGCTGTTTTAGATAGGAGGTGATGAAAAGGAGCTATAATGTTGGAAATCAGTGGGTGCTGTTCGAGAACAGATACTTCGGCTGTTTTAGATAGGAGGTGATGAGAAGGAGCTATATTATTGGAAATCAGTGGGTGCTGCTCGAGAACAGATACTTCAGTTGTTTTAGATAGGTGATGAGAAGGAGCTATAATGTTGGAAATCAGTGGGTGCTGCTCGAGAACAGATACTTCAGCTGTTTTAGATAGGAGGTGATGAGAAGGAGCTATAATATTGGAAATCAGTGGGATCCGCATCTTGTTTCTTCTCTCGCCTTTTCCACTCACTTATAGTTTCACAGTCCGGAGTTCAGGGTTTGATGCTTTCGCAGCCCTCTAGCTCCTTTTTCATGTGATTTACAGTTATATGGCAAAACTTATGCAATGTAAATTTATTGCCTTTAGGGCACTGAAATATGCATAAATCAGTCTCAATCCAGCTTGATATTCAAAATATCCAATATTTTAATAGGTTTTTCTCTACCCAAGTATTTCATGAACATAAAGGTCGCCTTCCTGGGTCTTCCATCCCTGACTGGCTTCGTTGACTTGTCTGAATTTTTTGCGCATGTGACTTACAAAATTTTCTTTAAAAAGTAGAAGCCTGTCCATCATATATTACGGGACTTGAGATGTGGATGAGACGATGTTGCAGGGCAGGTGTTTTTAGATTTGTTAGGAACTACGGTGGGGAACATTCTGATGCAATGGCTTCCATCTTAATTAGAGGGGAACCAGGCTGCTGATTCGCATTTAGAAGGGAGATAGTGGTGGAAAAAGATTTGCATTGTTACTGGTGGTGATATATCCCAGTAGAGAGGTTATGTTTAAAGCTGAAGCAGCCCAGATGGACGTAGAGAAAGAGCACCCTGATGTGACTGATGCAAAACTGCCTGTATCATTTTCTATCAAGTAGGTAGTGATTACAAAGAGAAATGAAAGTTTAAATAAACAAAATACTTTATAAATGTCTTCATGTCTTCATGTCTTCATGCCAGAAGTCTGAAAAGTAAGATTAGTGAGTTAGAATGTACGGTATTACATGCAGATGTAGACTTTATAAGAACATAAGAACATGCCATGCTGGGTCAGATCAAGGGTCCATCAAGCCCAGCATCCTGATTCCAACAGTGGCCAATCCAGGTCACAGGTACCCGGCAGGATTCCTAAATTACATAAGAACATAAGAAATTGCCATGCTGGGTCAGATCAAGGGTCCATCAAGCCCAGCATCCTGATTCCAACAGTGGCCAATCCAGGTCACAGGTACCCGGCAGGATCCCTAAATTACATAAGAACATAAGAAATTGCCATGCTGGGTCAGATCAAGGGTCCATCAAGCCCAGCATCCTGATTCCAACAGTGGCCTATCCAGGTCACAAGAACCTGGCAAGTACTCAAACATTTGATAGATCACAAGCCGCTATTGCTTATTAATTACCGTCATAGCAGTTTATGGATTTCTCCTCTAGGAACTTATCCAAACCTTTTTTAAACCCAGTTACACTAACTGCCTTAACCACATCCCCTGGCAATGAATTCCAGAGCTTAACTATGCACTGAGTGAAAAAGGATTTGCTTTGATTTGTTTTAAATGGGCTACTTGCTAACTTCATGAAGTGCTACTTGCTAACTTCATGGAGCGTCCCTTGGGCCTCGAAGGATTTTTCACTTAAGGGGTAAAGGGTTGTCAGGGGACAGTTGGCTGTTTAGTACAGGGTGAGAGGGTACAAGGCATGCTGGTATATTGGTCCCATGGGTGTATGGGAATAGTTATTACGCAGTGACAAATATTACCAAAAATTTATGCAAATAAGCAGATCATATCACAATATTACTCTGGGCTTCTAACTGTGTAATTATACAGATCTGGAAATGATATGATAAATTAATTGTAGAAGATAAAGGAGTATGTTGGTGAAATGCATATCATTGAATGTGCATGGGATATCCTCCCCGATAAAGAGACAGCGAACTCTCTACCTCAAGCACGTAGGAGTGGTGCTCACATCCTTCTCTTGCAGGAAACTCATCTTGTTGATGCGCAGAGCATGAGAAACTCAAAGCCAGTTGGGTGGGGTCTGTCTACTATTCATCTTATAACTCGTGCAGCCAAAGGGGATGTAGACTACTGGAGAAAAATCTGCCGTTCAAGGTGCATAAGATCTTTCAGGGATAAGGACCGGAGGTTTGTTTTTCTTGGCTGTACTTCGTAAACTTTACCTTAGTTAATATCTATGGCCCTATTGTAGGCCAGGCAGAGTTTTATTGCACTTGACTTGATGAATTAGCACAATTTGGATTCAGATCATTGTGCATTGGTGGTGACTGGAATGTTTGGCTTGACCTATCAATAGATAAAACTTCCTCACCGAGATTTAGCCATATTACCTTGGCAGCTATTAAAGTCTCTATTGAGACGTTACATTTGATGTAGGATGCAACATTATCCAGGGTATGAGATTATACTTACTATTCTCCTAGACATGGCATGAACAGTTGGATTGATTTCTACTTGGCGTTCAACAAATTTCTTATCTCAGATACATAACAGCGATTTTTTTTTTTGTCTAGTACCATCTCTGATCACCACCCGGATCAACTGCAATTTTCCTTCATGGCAACTCCAGTCTCGGTCATTTTCATGCAAACAACTGGGGGGTAGGCAATTTCCGACCCTGGTAAAAGAGACAGTCAATGAGTTTGAAGCTTATAATCCTGAACATGAATACAAGCCAGCGTTGAACTGGGAAGCTTTTAAAGCACTCCTGAGAGGAAGGATCATAAGTTTTGCCAGTGGAAGACCCTACTTCTAAAATACACTCCTTGGAAGCCTTAAATAAAGAGAATTTCTCATCTCGCACTCTGAAATTGTTAGAGGCCACCAGACGTGAGCTTCAATCCCTAGAAACTGGAAAGATAGGACAGGTCCTCAAATATCCACGGTTGACGTTTTATGAACATGGAGATAGGTGCTGGGTATTTTTGGCGAGGGCCATTAAGAAGCGAGCTGGCAAATCTTACATTTTTCAAATAAAAGTTCCTGTGGGAGGGGTTACTTCTGACTCAAAAGAGATTGAAAGATCCTTTGCTCAGTTCTTCGCTATCTTATTTAAAGATACAACCACAGTCTCTCTAGAGAGGACATACGAAACTTCCTTGGTGGCTCAGATATGCCTAGACTGCAGATAAACCAGATCGAGCAGCTGGTAGCACCTATATCTCTGACTGAGATTCAGGCAGCCATGACTGCCCTGCCAAGAGAAAAATGTCCGCCAGCAGAGGGATACCCAATTCATTTTTATTTTAACATTTTTCCCACCCATGGGGTATTTTCATTTTAAATATATAACTTGGCAGTGTTGACAATTTTCCCAAGAGACATGGCTGATGCTAGCATTTCCCACTTTCATAAATCCTAGATTGTGGGTCTTATTGGCCGATATCCCTCCATAATTCGACCATAAAAATCTTAAGCTAAAGCCCTTCAAATATATTAGAACAATTGCTGCCCAGTTTGGTCCATAGTGACCAGACAGGCTTCGTGAAAGGTAGGATGTCTGTTTCTAATACAAGGCTTCTTTAATAAGAACATAAGAAATTGCCATACTGGGTCAGACCAAGGGTCCATCAAGCCCAGCATCCTGATTCCAACAGTGGCCAATCTAGGTCACAGGTACCCGGCAGGATTCCTAAATTACATAAGAACATAAGAAATTGCCATGCTGGGTCAGATCAAGGGTCCATCAAGCCCAGCATCCTGATTCCAACAGTGGCCAATCCAGGTCACAGGTCCCGGCAGGATTCCTAAATTACATAAGAACATAAGAAATTGCCATGCTGGGACAGACCAAGGGTCCATCAAGCCCAGCATCCTGATTCCAACAGTGGCCAATCCAGGTCACAGGTACCCGGCAGGATTCCTAAATTACATAAGAACATAAGAAATTGCCATGCTGGGTCAGACCAAGGGTCCATCAAGCCCAGCATCCTGATTCCAACAGTGGCCAATCCAGGTCACAGGTACCCGGCAGGATTCCTAAATTACATAAGAACATAAGAAATTGCCATGCTGGGACAGACCAAGGGTCCATCAAGCCCAGCATCCTGATTCCAACAGTGGCCAATCCAGGTCACAGGTACTCGGCAGGATTCCTAAATTACATAAGAACATAAGAAATTGCCATGCTGGGTCAGACCAAGGGTCCATCAAGCCCAGCATCCTGATTCCAACAGTGGCCAATCCAGGTCACAGGTACCCGGCAGGATTCCTAAATTACATAAGAACATAAGAAATCGCCATGCTGGGTCAGACCAAGGGTCCATCAAGCCCTGCATCCTGATTCCAACAGTGGCCAATCCAGGTCACAGGTACCCGGCAGGATTCCTAAATTACATAAGAACATAAGAAATTGCCATGCTGGGTCAGACCAAGGGTCCATCAAGCCCAGCATCCTGATTCCAACAGTGGCCAATCCAGGTCACAGGTACTCGGCAGGATTCCTAAATTACATAAGAACATAAGAAATTGCCATGCTGGGTCAGACCAAGGGTCCATCAAGCCCAGCATCCTGATTCCAACAGTGACCAATCCAGGTCACAGGTACCCGGCAGGATTCCTAAATTACATAAGAACATAAGAAATCGCCATGCTGGGTCAGACCAAGGGTCCATCAAGCCCTGCATCCTGATTCCAACAGTGGCCAATCCAGGTCACAGGTACCCGGCAGGATTCCTAAATTACATAAGAACATAAGAAATTGCCATGCTAGGTCAGACCAAGTGTCCATCAAGCCCAGCATCCTGATTCCAACAGTGGCCAATCCAGGTCACAGGTACTCGGCAGGATTCCTAAATTACATAAGAACATAAGAAATTGCCATGCTGGGTCAGACCAAGGGTCCATCAAGCCCAGCATCCTGATTCCAACAGTGGCCAATCCAGGTCACAGGTACCCGGCAGGATTCCTAAATTACATAAGAACATAAGAAATCGCCATGCTGGGTCAGACCAAGGGTCCATCAAGCCCTGCATCCTGATTCCAACAGTGGCCAATCCAGGTCACAGGTACCCGGCAGGATTCCTAAATTACATAAGGACATAAGAAATTGCCATGCTGGGTCAGATCAAAGGTCCATCAAGCCCTGCATCCTGATTCCAACAGTGGCCAATCCAGGTCACAGGTACCCGGCAGGATTCCTAAATTACATAAGAACATAAGAAATTGCCATGCTGGGTCAGACCAAAGGTCCATCAAGCCCAGCATCCTGATTCCAACAGTGACCAATCCAGGTCACAGGTACCCGGCAGGATTCCTAAATTACATAAGAACATAAGAAATTGCCATGCTGGGTCAGACCAAGGGTCCATCAAGCCCAGCATCCTGATTCCAACAGAGGCCAATCCAGGTCACAGGTACCCGGCAGGATTCCTAAATTACATAAGAACATAAGAAATTGCCATGCTGGGTCAGACCAAGGGTCCATCAAGCCCAGCATCCTGATTCCAACAGTGGCCAATCCAGGTCACAGGTACCCGGCAGGATTCCTAAATTACATAAGAACATAAGAAATCGCCATGCTGGGTCAGACCAAGGGTCCATCAAGCCCTGCATCCTGATTCCAACAGTGGCCAATCCAGGTCACAGGTACCCGGCAGGATTCCTAAATTACATAAGGACATAAGAAATTGCCATGCTGGGTCAGATCAAAGGTCCATCAAGCCCTGCATCCTGATTCCAACAGTGGCCAATCCAGGTCACAGGTACCCGGCAGGATTCCTAAATTACATAAGAACATAAGAAATTGCCATGCTGGGTCAGACCAAAGGTCCATCAAGCCCAGCATCCTGATTCCAACAGTGGCCAATCCAGGTCACAGGTACCCGGCAGGATTCCTAAATTACATAAGAACATAAGAAATTGCCATGCTGGGTCAGACCAAGGGTCCATCAAGCCCAGCATCCTGATTCCAACAGAGGCCAATCCAGGTCACAGGTACCCGGCAGGATTCCTAAATTACATAAGAACATAAGAAATTGCCATGCTGGGTCAGATCAAAGGTCCATCAAGCCCTGCATCCTGATTCCAACAGTGGCCAATCCAGGTCACAGGTACCCAGCAGGATTCCTAAATTACATAAGAATATAAGAAATTGCCATGCTGGGTCAGATCAAAGGTCCATCAAGCCCTGCATCCTGATTCCAACAGTGGCCAATCCAGGTCACAGGTACCCGGCAGGATTCCTAAATTACATAAGAACATAAGAAATTGCCATGCTGGGTCAGATCAAAGGTCCATCAAGCCCTGCATCCTGATTCCAACAGTGGCCAATCCAGGTCACAGGTACCCGGCAGGATTCCTAAATTACATAAGAACATAAGAAATTGCCATGCTGGGTCAGACCAAGGGTCCATCAAGCCCAGCATCCTGATTCCATCAGTGGCCAATCCAGGTCACAAGTACTTGGCAAGTACCCAAACATTAGATAGATCACAAGCTACTAATGCTTATTAATTACCATTGCAGCTTAATTCTGCACTGAGTGAAAAAGCTTTTCCCTGATTAGTCTTAAATGTGTTACTTACTAACTTCATGGAGTGCCCCCTAGTCCTTCTGTTATCTAAAACAGTGGTCACCAACCCTGTCCTGGGGGCCCACCAGCCAGTCGGGTTCTCAGGATATCCGCTCATGAATATGCATGAGAGAAAATTTGCATGTTATGGAGGCAGCGCGTGCAAATTTTCTCTCATGCATATTCATGAGCGGATATCCTGGAAACCTGACTGGCTGGTGGGGCCCCCCCCAGGACAGGGTTGGTGACCACTGATCTCAAAGAGTAAACAACCGATTCACATTTACCCATCGTAGTCCTCTCGTGATTTTCGTAGACCTCCATTCTATCCCCGTCAGCCGTCTTTTCTCCAAACTGAACATCCCTAATCTGAGAGGGGGACATGAAAGAAACTCATAAAGTCATGTGCAGGACCCCCCGCACCTCGTGCCGTGACCCGTTAATCCCTCCTGGAACTTTTAGGGTAAATCGGGTGGTCAATGATTTTCTCCAGCACACGAGCGTTGTTTAAATTAAAAGATGGATGAATATGAACAAGAACACGATCCTGCTGTTGCGATGACCTAGAATATGAAAGCCGATAAAATCACCTGAACGCGGACCAAGAATTCTAAAGCTGACTTCGTAAGCCGTTGGCATCTTCTTTTGGAATGAAGGTTTATAAAACACCTAAAACGCAACCAATTCGACTTTTTTTTTCATTCGGGAGCCTCCCCAAATAAAATTAAGTTTATTCGTTGCATTTATTTTAAATGAATGGATTGGGCCTACGCCTAGGCCCGAGGCCAGGGCCTCGCCTGGGGCATAGGCCGAGGCGCAAAGCAGAGGCTGCGGCCTCATCGGGTATCCACAGAAGTGGCCAGGCTGGGTCACAACGCCTAGGCCCGGAGCCTGGACTAAGGCCCGACACCACCACCTAGCCCCGGAGGCCAGGTTCCTCTGCCTGGACCTCAGCCTAGGCTGCAGCTCCGACCCGGGCCTGGCACCACATCCCCAAGCCAGAGGCTTAAGTTCTGATGTCGGGGCCTCGAAGGAAGTGACACAGCCCCTGCAGGCAGTCAGGAGTGAGCTGCATCCTGGGACGCTTGGTGTTCCAGCCTCGGAGGACGAAGGGGACAGAGCAGGCATCTAAGGGAGCTAGGGAGGGGACTGGCCGGGAGGCAGATGGTGCCCAGCAGGCAGTTGGGAGAGAGCAAAAGGTCAAGAGGTTGCATCCTGAGCCTGCAGTGAGCTAACGAAACCCCATCGCCTATGGATTTCCAGTGTCCGATGGACCGAGCCGGCGTTGAGCGTTCACTGGAGACCACCATGGCGGAGTGGAAGGCAGGTTCCCCTGAAGGCCATGACGGGAGGGAAAGGCTGGGACCAGGGACCTGACGGGAGGGAAAGGCTGGGACCAGGGACCTGACGGGAGGGAAAGGCTGGGACCAGGGACCTGACGGGAGGGAAAGGCTGGGACCCGGGTCCTGACGGGAGGGAAAGGCTGGGACCCGGGTCCTGACGGGAGGGAAAGGCTGGGACCCGGGACCTGACGGGAGGGAAAGGCTGGGACCCGGGACCTGACTGGAGGGAAAGGCTGGGACCCGGGTCCTGACTGGAGGGAAAGGCTGGGACCCGGGACCTGACTGGAGGGAAAGGCTGGGACCGGGGACCTGACGGGAGGGAAAGGCTGGGACCGGGGACCTGACGGGAGGGAAAGGCTGGGACCGGGGACCTGACGGGAGGGAAAGGCTGGGACCGGGGACCTGACGGGAGGGAAAGGCTGGGACCGGGGACCTGACGGGAGGGAAAGGCTGGGACCGAGTTTCCGGAGCCGCGAGTGCTGGGTTATCCACGGAAAGCTGACGTGAGAGGAGATATGAGTGTGAGCTGCAAGGGAACCCGAGTGGCAGAGAGGAGGAGACGCGCTCCACCTGGATACAGATCTCTAGCTGGGGTTTTGCAATCTTGTGTTTGTATTGCAAGGGCTCCATTGTTCTCGAGGCTCATCGGGAAATTGCAGGTCTCCCACGGATTCTGTCAGCTCAGAGGTTTAAGATTAAATCAGCCTGAGTGTGAATGGAAAATACACTTCTGCTGCTGCTCTCTCGCTGTTCCTAGAGTTGTGGTTAATTATATCTGCCGTCGGCATTCGCTTTCTTCTCCTGATGGGAAAGACAGAAACTCTGAGCGGGCGTTACAGAAACCCGGCTCTGTGCAGGCTCTCGGGGTCCTGGATATAAACTGAGGGATTAGGGATTCTGTGTAGGAAGAACTCTCTTTTTTTTTTTTAGCACTGGGAGAGCCGACCTTGAAACTGTACCTGACTTCCCCCAGTCCCAGAAGCAGCAGAGAGAGTAACAGGGAGCAGATCTCCTAACGGGCCCCGGACCGGCCGCTGTCGGGCAGAGGATGCTGGGCTCGGTGGATCTCGATCCGACCCAGCACGCTCATGCCCTTTGTGTTGTGCGGGTCCTTTCCTCCGGGCCCCACACCCCCCTCCTGGTCTTATTCATTCTTTCTCCTCAGCGCCCCGTTCCTCTCTATCCATCTCACTCTCACTCTCACTCTCTCTCTCCCCGACCTTCCCCCGGTGAACAGCGCCTAGCAAGGCAGCATAAAACGCCCGGGTCCCTGCTAAAACCAGGGCTGATTACGCAGGCTCTGTATTCAGCTACGGCACTGAGCATGTGCAGGCACCTCCTGACGGGGCCACGCTCTGTCCATGCTCAAGGTTATTTCCTGATACCCGTAACTGTAATGCATAATTATTATTCTATGCCGTACATGGCCTACCCTCCTTAGGAGATTAATAAATCTTAAAGATAAACAATCATACCAAAGTCTTGTTACAGTTTAATAAATTGTGACAAGACTCTGTTGTTATTGTTATTATTGAGTTTCACTAACACAGTAACATAGTAATGACTGCATAAACTCACCCAGTCTGCCCAACGAGCTGCTTCTGGTAGTGACTGCCGCTCCGTGCAGGTTACCCCCATGTTTCTGTTAAGGGCAGTAACTGCCGCTCCATGCAGGTTACCCCCATGTTTCTGTTAAGGGCAGTAACTGCTGCTCTGTGCAGGTTACCCCCATGTTTCTGTTAAGGGCAGTAACTGCCGCTCCGTGCAGGTTACCCCCCATGTTTCTGTTAAGGGCAGTAACTGCCGCTCTGTGCAGGTTACCCCCATGTTTCTGTTAAGGGTAGTAACTGCTGCTCCGTGCAGGTTACCCCCATGTTTCTGTTAAGGGTAGTAACTGCCGCTCTGTGCAGGTTACCCCCATGTTTCTGTTAAGGGTAGTAACTGCCGCTCCGTGCAGGTTACCCCCATGTTTCTGTTAAGGGCAGTAACTGCTGCTCTGTGCAGGTTACCCCCATGTTTCTGTTAAGGGCAGTAACTGCCGCTCCGTGCAGGTTACCTCCATGTTTCTGTTAAGGGCAGTAACTGCCGCTCTGTGCAGGTTACCCCCATGTTTCTGTTAAGGGTAGTAACTGCTGCTCCGTGCAGGTTACCCCCATGTTTCTGTTAAGGGTAGTAACTGCCGCTCTGTGCAGGTTACCCCCATGTTTCTGTTAAGGGTAGTAACTGCCGCTCCGTGCAGGTTACCTCCATGTTTCTGTTAAGGGCAGTAACTGCTGCTCTGTGCAGGTTACCCCCATGTTTCTGTTAAGGGTAGTAACTGCCGCTCCATGCAGGTTACCCCCATGTTTCTGTTAAGGGCAGTAACTGCCGCTCCGTGCAGGTTACCCCCATGTTTCTGTTAAGGGCAGTAACTGCCGCTCTGTGCAGGTTACCCCCATGTCTCTGTTAAGGGCAGTTACTGCTGCTCCATGCAGGTTACCCCCATGTCTCTGTTAAGGGTAGTAACTGCCGCTCCATGCAGGTTACCCCCATGTTTCTGTTAAGGGCAGTAACTGCTGCTCTGTGCAGGTTACCCCCATGTTTCTGTTAAGGGCAGTAACTGCTGCTCTGTGCAGGTTACCCCCATGTTTCTGTTAAGGGCAGTAACTGCCGCTCTGTGCAGGTTACCCCCATGTTTCTGTTAAGGGCAGTAACTGCCGCTCTGTGCAGGTTACCCCCATGTTTCTGTTAAGGGTAGTAACTGCCGCTCTGTGCAGGTTACCCCCATGTTTCTGTTAAGGGTAGTAACTGCCGCTCCGTGCAGGTTACCCCCATGTTTCTGTTAAGGGTAGTAACTGCCGCTCCGTGCAGGTTACCCCCATGTTTCTGTTAAGGGCAGTAACTGCTGCTCTGTGCAGGTTACCCCCATGTTTCTGTTAAGGGTAGTAACTGCAGCTCCGTGCAGGTTACCCCCATGTTTCTTTTAAGGGTAGTAACTGCCGCTCCGTGCAGGTTACCCCCATGTTTCTGTTAAGGGCAGTAACTGCCGCTCCGTGCAGGTTACCCCCATGTTTCTGTTAAGGGCAGTAACTGCCGCTCCGTGCAGGTTACCCCCATGTCTCTGTTAAGGGTAGTAACTGCCGCTCCGTGCAGGTTACCCCCATGTCTCTGTTAAGGGTAGTAACTGCCGCTCCGTGCAGGTTACCCCCAAGTCTCTGTTAAGGGCAGTTACTGCCGCTCCATGCAGGTTATCCCCATGTCTCTGTTAAGGGCAGTAACTGCCGCTTCGTGCAGGTTACCCCCATGTCTCTGTTAAGGGCAGTTACTGCCGCTCCGTGCAGGTTATCCCCATGTCTCTGTTAAGGGCAGTTACTGCCGCTCCGTGCAGGTTATCCCCATGTCTCTGTTAAGGGCAGTTACTGCCGCTCCGTGCAGGTTACCCCCATGTTTCTGTTAAGGGCAGTAACTGCTGCTCCCTGCAGGTTACCCCCATGTCTCTGTTAAGGGTAGTAACTGCTGCTCCCTGCAGGTTACCCCCATGTCTCTGTTAAGGGTAGTAACTGCCGCTCCGTGCAGGTTATCCCCATGTCTCTGTTAAGGGCAGTTACTGCCGCTCCGTGCAGGTTATCCCCATGTCTCTGTTAAGGGCAGTTACTGCCGCTCCATGCAGGTTATCCCCATGTCTCTGTTAAGGGCAGTTACTGCCGCTCCGTGCAGGTTACCCCCATGTTTCTGTTAAGGGCAGTAACTGCCGCTCCCTGCAGGTTACCCCCATGTCTCTGTTAAGGGCAGTAACTGCCGCTCTGTGCAGGTTACCCCCATGTTTCTGTTAAGGGCAGTAACTGCCGCTCTGTGCAGGTTACCCCCATGTCTCTGTTAAGGGCAGTTACTGCCGCTCCATGCAGGTTACCCCCATGTTTCTGTTAAGGGTAGTAACTGCCGCTCCATGCAGGTTACCCCCATGTTTCTGTTAAGGGCAGTAACTGCTGCTCCGTGCAGGTTACCCCCATGTTTCTGTTAAGGGCAGTAACTGCTGCTCTGTGCAGGTTACCCCCATGTTTCTGTTAAGGGCAGTAACTGCTGCTCTGTGCAGGTTACCCCCATGTTTCTGTTAAGGGCAGTAACTGCTGCTCTGTGCAGGTTACCCCCATGTTTCTGTTAAGGGTAGTAACTGCCGCTCTGTGCAGGTTACCCCCATGTTTCTGTTAAGGGTAGTAACTGCCGCTCCGTGCAGGTTACCCCCATGTTTCTGTTAAGGGCAGTAACTGCTGCTCTGTGCAGGTTACCCCCATGTTTCTGTTAAGGGTAGTAACTGCAGCTCCGTGCAGGTTACCCCCATGTTTCTTTTAAGGGTAGTAACTGCCGCTCCGTGCAGGTTACCCCCATGTTTCTGTTAAGGGCAGTAACTGCCGCTCCGTGCAGGTTACCCCCATGTTTCTGTTAAGGGCAGTAACTGCCGCTCCGTGCAGGTTACCCCCATGTCTCTGTTAAGGGTAGTAACTGCCGCTCCGTGCAGGTTACCCCCATGTTTCTGTTAAGGGTAGTAACTGCCGCTCCGTGCAGGTTACCCCCATGTCTCTGTTAAGGGCAGTTACTGCCGCTCCATGCAGGTTATCCCCATGTCTCTGTTAAGGGCAGTAACTGCCGCTTCGTGCAGGTTACCCCCATGTCTCTGTTAAGGGCAGTTACTGCCGCTCCGTGCAGGTTATCCCCATGTCTCTGTTAAGGGCAGTTACTGCCACTCCATGCAGGTTATCCCCATGTCTCTGTTAAGGGCAGTTACTGCCGCTCCGTGCAGGTTACCCCCATGTTTCTGTTAAGGGCAGTAACTGCTGCTCCCTGCAGGTTACCCCCATGTCTCTGTTAAGGGTAGTAACTGCCGCTCCGTGCAGGTTATCCCCATGTCTCTGTTAAGGGCAGTTACTGCCGCTCCATGCAGGTTATCCCCATGTCTCTGTTAAGGGCAGTTACTGCCGCTCCATGCAGGTTATCCCCATGTCTCTGTTAAGGGCAGTTACTGCCGCTCCGTGCAGGTTACCCCCATGTTTCTGTTAAGGGCAGTAACTGCCGCTCCCTGCAGGTTACCCCCATGTCTCTGTTAAGGGCAGTAACTGCCGCTCCGTGCAGGTTATCCCCATGTTTCTGTTAAGGGCAGTTACTGCCGCTCCGTGCAGGTTACCCCCATGTTTCTGTTAAGGGCAGTTACTGCCGCTCCATGCAGTTACCCCTGTGTTCTCTTTTGTTCATTTCTAACCTTTATCATTTAGGTTCCCCAATGCTTATCCCTTGCCCTTTTGATTTCTTTCACCGTTTTTGTTTTCACCTCTTCTGGAAGGGCATTGCAGGCATCCACCACCCTTTCTGTGAAGAAATATTTGCTGATATTGGTTCTGTATTTCCCCCCTTGAAGTTTTATTTCACCAGCCCCAGTTCTGCAGTTTCCTTTATTACAGAAAAGGTTTGAAACCCGCGCATCATTGTCTGCCCTCCTAATGGTTCCTCGCTGAGCTGCGTCATGATTTTGTCATTTCCTATTTCTTGGCCCCTTACAGGTAGATGAAGTCCTTAAATTATCCATTCCTGGGCCCCATTACTCTTATCCTGATTCTCTCTGGCCCCCCGCCCTTCCCTCCGACGCTCAATGCCTGCCTTCGTCCTCCTCTAGCCTGATCATTGCTGCCTCTTTCCATGACAAGGTCACCCCCTGCCTTCATTTATCCCTCCTGGCACCTTCCCCAGTCTCTCTTCCTGTCCATCTTGGGTACAAAATCCTGCACAGCGTGGAGCAGGTAAAACAGGGAACACATCTTCCCTTTCCAAGTGTAACGAGGCTTGGTGTTGGATATGATAGAGGGGTATAAAATCCTGCACAGCGTGGAGCAGGTAAAACAGGGAACACGTCTTCCCTTTCCAAGTGTAACGAGGCTTGGTGTTGGATATGATAGAGGGGTATACAATCCTGCACAGCGAGGAGCAGGTAAAAAAGGGAACACGTCTTCCCTTTCCTAGTGTAATGAGGCTTGGTGTTGGATATGATAGAGGGGTATAAAATCCTGCACAGCGTGGAGCAGGTAAAACAGGGAACACGTCTTCCCTTTCCAAGTGTAACGAGGCTCGGTGTTGGATATGATAGAAGGGTGTAAAATCCTGCACAGCGAGGAGCAGGTAAAACAGGGAACACGTCTTCCCTTTTCAAGTGTAACGAGGCTCGGTGTTGGATATGATAGAGGGGTATACAATCCTGCACAGCGAGGAGCAGGTAAAACAGGGAACACGTCTTCCCTTTTCAAGTGTAACGAGGCTCGGTGTTGGATATGATAGAGGGGTATACAATCCTGCACAGCGAGGAGCAGGTAAAACAGGGAACACGTCTTCCCTTTCCAAGTGTAACGTGGCTTGGTGTAAGGGGCATGCTGCACGAAGCTAATGGGCTGCCCACTTGAAACAAATCAGAGACATATTTTTTTCTCTCTCCGTGCACTAGTAAGCAGCGAAATTTCTTGCCAGAGGATGTGGTGAAAGCGGTTAGCATAGTGGACTTTAAAAAGGGTTTACAGACGTTCCTGGAGAAATAGTAAAAAAAACAAACCATAATTAGGCAGGTGGACCTGGGGGAGCCAATGCTTGTGCCAGGTTATGAGGAAGGATCGCGGCTGTCAGGGATCTGCCGGGCGCTCGTGACCTGGGCCTGACCGCTGTCTGTGACAGGGTGTAGGCTCCATGGACCTTTGCTCTGACCGAAAATAATATTTCTTACCACCGTATGTTTCCTCCTCTGCCAAATTCACTGCTTGTTCCTCTGCTCCCATCCCTGCTCAGCTCTGTTTCCCCTGCACTCATCCCTTCCATCTATCACATGCTCAGTCCATCACTCCTGTAGTTTCTCCTTCAGACATGTCGTGACCCTACCTGCCCTCTTATCCTATCTTTCTCCCCCTTCTTCATCCAAGCTATTCAATCACGCTGTTCACCTCTGCAGTCTTGGCTTGTTCCTCTGCTCCCATTCCCGCTCAGCTCTGTTTCCCCTGCACTCATCCCTTCCATCTATCACATGCTCGGTCCATCACTCCTGTAGTTCCTACTTCAGACCTGCCGTGATCCCACCCTGGCTAGACCCTACCTTCCCTCTTATCCTATCTTCCTCCCTTTGCTGTGAGGAGCAGGATGTAATAGTGTAAGCAGGAGGAGAAGAGAGAGAGGAAAGGGCTCTGGTATGGGTGTAGTGACTTTGGTGAAAGATAAGTCATGCAGCAGAATTTAGGACAGATTGCAGGGAGAGAGATGGATCTCTGGGAGACCTGTGAGGAGCAGGATGTAATAGTGTAAGCAGGAGGAGATGAGAGTGGAAAGGGTTCTGGTATGGGTGCAGTGACTTTGGTGAAAGATAAGTCGTGCAGCTGAATTTTGGACAGATTGCAGGGAGAGAGATGGATCACTGGGAGACCTGTGAAGAGCAGGATGTAATAGTGTAAGCAGGAGGAGATGAGAGAGTGGAAAGGGTTCTGGTATGGGTGTAGTGACTTTGGTGAAAGATAAATCATGCAGCTGAATTTAGGACAGATTGCAGGGAGAGAGATGGATCACTGGGAGACCTGTGAGGAGCAGGATGTAATAGTGTAAGCAGGAGGAGATGAGAGAGGGGTTACAGGTTCTGGTAGTTTGCTCAGAGAAAAAGGGACAGATTTTGGCAGTGTTATAGGGATAGAAATGGCACGTTTTAGGAGAGTTTTGGATATGTAAAGAGTTGGAGAGTGAGGAATTGAAGATGACTCCTAGGTTATAGACTGAGAAGACCCTGAGGATAACCGGGTTATCCTCAGAAACAGAGAAAGGAGGAAGAGGAGCTGGGCTTGAGGGGGGAAAGATAAGACGCTATCTTGGCCATGTTGAGTTAAAGATGGCAGTGGGACATCAAGGCAGCAATGTCAGACAAGTAGGCTGAGATCTGGGACTGGATTTCCGATGAAATTTCTGATGTAGGGAAGTAAATCTGAGAATCATGAACATATTGAGAGCCATGAGAGGAAATCAGAGCACCAGGGGAATTAGTATAAAGTGAGAAGAGAAGAGGGTCCCAGGACAGAGCCCCGAGGCACCGATTGATAGAGTAATTGCAGTAGAGGAGGAACCGCCAGAAGATGTGATGGGAGAGGTATAAAGAAAAGCAAGATAGGACAGAGTCCTGAAATTCAAGCGAGGTCAATGTATCGAGGAGTATGAGTTGATCAACAGTGTCAAAAGCAGCAGACAGGTCAAGGAGGATAAGGACTGAGTGAAGGCCTTTGGCTTGAGCTCTTTCTGTGGAATGTAGAAGGTGAAAACCAGACTGGAGTAGATCAAGAATGGCTTGAAATGCAATAAAGTCAAGACCGCAGCGGTGAACTACATGTTCAAGTAGTTTGGAAGCAAAAGGAGAGGGAGTTGGATGATAGTTGGCTGGACAGGTAGGGTCCAGTGTGGAGTTTTTGAGCAGTGATGTGATCACAGCTTGTTTGATGGCAGCAGGAGCAGTAGCGGTGGAAAGTGATAGATTGAGGGTGAGAAGATGGATGGAAGGGAAGACCATTGTGGAAAAAGAGCTGAGGAATTGGGTGGAAATGGGGTCAAAGGAGCAAGTAGTGAGTTTGGAGGAGGAGAGAAGATGAGCAGTTTCCTCCATTGTGACTTCAGAAAAAGAGGAGAGGGTGGTGGAGGTCAGGGGAAAAGGAGAGGAATGAAGTGGGGGAAAGGGAGGTAGAGGTGACCTGGTTGAGAACTCAAGACTAATTTTGTGAATCTTGCTATGGAAGTCGTCGGCCATAGTCTGGGCAAAGAGTGAAAAAGAGGAGGGGGCAAAGGAAATTTGAGGAGGGAATTGAGGGTGGCAAAGAGACGGCGAGAGTTGGATACAAGAGAATTTGTCAGATACGCATAAGAGTCTTGCTTGGCAAGTGCAATAGCAGACTGGAAGGAGGTCAGCATGAATCTAAAATGTATGAAATCTGCATGGGCACGGGATTTTAGCCAGAGCCGTTCTGCAGGGCAGGCGCAGGGACGTAGGAAGTGAATTCTACGGGTGAGTTTGGTGACCTTGCAGGATGGCTAAGGGGAGGGCAAGAGTATCTAAAGCAGAGGGGAGCTTAGTGCTATGAGAAGAAACTGCTTCGTCAAATGACTGACAATGAGGTGGAGGAAATGAGAGATGAAAGAGTAGTGGTGAGGATACAAGGATTGACAGCTTGGAGGTCCCTGAAGGTGTAGGTGGTGACTGGATGAGGCTGTGTGGGAGGGTGGGTTAATGTGGAAGTGGTGAGATGATGATGTAAGACAGGAAGGAGTGAGGTGGGGAAGTCTGAGAGACAGCAGTTAGAGGAAATGAGAGATGAAAGAGTAGTGGTGAGGATACAAGGATTGACAGCTTGGAGATTCCTGAAGGTGTAGGTGGTGACTGGATGAGGCTGTGTGGGAGGGTGGTTTAGTGTGGAAGTGGTGAGATGATGATGTAAGACAGGAAGGAGTGAGGTGGGGAAGTCTGAGAGACAGCAGTTAGAGGAAATGAGAGATGAAAGAGTAGTGGTGAGGATACAAGGATTGACAGCTTGGAGGTCCCTGAAGGTGTAGGAGGTGACTGGATGAGGCTGTGTGGGAGGGTGGTTTAGTGTGGAAGTGGTGAGATGATGATGTAAGACAGGAAGGAGTGAGGTGGGGAAGTCTGAGAGACAGCAGTTAGAGGAAATGAGAGATGAAAGAGTAGTGGTGAGGATACAAGGATTGACAGCTTGGAGGTCCCTGAAGGTGTAGGAGGTGACTGGATGAGGCTGTGTGGGAGGGTGGTTTAGTGTGGAAGTGGTGAGATGATGATCTAAGACAGGAAGGAGTGAGGTGGGGAAGTCTGAGAGACAGCAGTTAGAGGAAAGGAGAGATGAAAGAGTGTAGTGGTGAGGATACAAGGATTGACAGCTTGGAGGTCCCTGAAGGTGTAGGTGGTGACTGGATGAGGCTGTGTGGGAGGGTGGTTTAGTGTGGAAGTGGTGAGATGATGATGTAAGACAGGAAGGAGTGAGGTGGGGAAGTCTGAGAGACAGCAGTTAGAGGAAATGAGAGATGAAAGAGTAGTGGTGAGGATACAAGGATTGACGACTTGGAGATTCCTGAAGGTGTAGGTGGTGACTGGATGAGGCTGTGTGGGAGGGTGGTTTAGTGTGGAAGTGGTGAGATGATGATGTAAGACAGGAAGGAGTGAGGTGGGGAAGTCTGAGAGACAGCAGTTAGAGGAAATGAGAGATGAAAGAGTAGTGGTGAGGATACAAGGATTGACGACTTGGAGATTCCTGAAGGTGTAGGTGGTGACTGGATGAGGCTGTGTGGGAGGGTGGTTTAGTGTGGAAGTGGTGAGATGATGATGTAAGACAGGAAGGAGTGAGGTGGGGAAGTCTGAGAGACAGCAGTTAGAGGAATGGAGAGATGAAAGAGTAGTGGTGAGGATACAAGGATTGACGACTTTGAGATTCCTGAAGGTATAGGTGGTGACTGGATGAGGCTGTGTGGGAGGGTGGTTTAGTGTGGAAGTGGTGAGATGATGATGTAAGACAGGAAGGAGTGAGGTGGGGAAGTCTGAGAGACAGCATATGTGTGTGATTTGGAGACAGGGTGTGTGTGAGAGCCTGTGTAAGGGAGAGAGCGAGCTACCTCACGTATGCACACAGACTGTCTCACACACACACATGTACACAAAGGTTGTCATTCATGCACACAGTCTGTCTCACATACACACAAAGGTTGTCATTCATGCACACAGACTGTCTCACACATACATGTACACAAAGGATGTCATACATGCACACAGACTGTCTCATACACACATACACACAAAGGTTGTCATTCATGCACACAGACTGTCTCACACATACATGTACACAAAGGTTGTCATACATGCACACAGACTGTCTCACACACATACAAGCATACATGCATGCACACAGGCTCTCTTTCATACACAATGACACAGACTCTCTCTCATCCATACACACACAATCTCCGGGCCTCCTCTCTTTGAGTCACAGTGAGATGGGGTCTGCGGCAGAGCGAGTGAAGGTAGTGATGGCGGGGTGTATTAAATAGGCTGTCCTGGGGATGGGTTTAAGTCGGTGGAGTAACTTCTGTCTGCAGAATTTTCCTTTCTGACATCAAGCTGTGTAATTTCTGTCCTCAATTCTTCAGCCAAACAGAGAAGTGCAGAGTTGGGGAGGACCTTCATCTCCGATTTTCTGCTCCAGGTTTTCTCTGCGCATTGCTTGGCAGGTCCTCAGGATTGCACCTAGACAGGTTGCTGAGGACAGCCTCCTTGCTTTGCAGGGTTGTCACCTCTGTAGCTCCCTCCTCCTGAGCTGGAGGTCGCCCATGACGCCTGTCCCGGGGCCGGAGTGTCAGCCACTGTCACCAGGACGTGTCTCATCCTCTCTCTCTCTCTCTAGGAATCTCTGCACGGTCACATGACTGCAGCTCATCGGGGAGAGGAAGGCAGAGCTGAGTCCTCCCTCAGTGCCTGCTGCTGAGTATCCCTGCAGCCATGGAGTCTGCTGCGCTCTGCTGAGCACACACAGCCAGGGGTAAGTCCTCTCTATCTCTCAATCTCAATCTCTCTCTCTGCCTTGGCATTCTTCCAGGGTTTTGTGTTTACTTCTTCCAAAAGTAACAGTGCAGGGCAGGCCCCAGAGAATCGGCAAACTCTGACTGAGGAAGCTAAATCATGTCCCGGCAGGTTAAGCACAGAGAGGATTTTGTGACTGACTCATGACACTAAAAATACAAGAAAGCAGTGTATGCATGCAAAGAATGCTGGAATCTGCCTTTTCTATCCCCTCAAACCAAACCAACAACATGCATACAGGGAGAGGTGTGACCCCCTGCCGTGGGATCACTGGCACTGACAGTGTGCATATACAGTGAGAGAGGTGTAACCCCCTGCTGTGTGATCACTGCCACTGACAGCGTACATACAGTGAGAGAGGTGTAACCCCCTGCCGTGGGATCACTGCCACTGACAGCGTGCATACAGTGAGAGAGGTGTAACTCCCTGCTGTGTGATCACTGGCACTGACAGTGTACATACAGTGAGAGAGGTGTAACCCCCTGCTGTGGGATCACTGGCACTGAGAGCGTGCATACCATGAGAGAGATGTAACCCTGTGCTGTGTGATCACTGGCACTGAGAGCGTGCATACCATGAGAGAGGTGAAACCCCCTGCTGTGTGATCACTGGCACTGACAGCGTGCGTACAGTGAGAGCGGTGTAACCCCCTGCTGTGTGATCAATGGCATTGAGAGCGTGCATGCAATGAGAGAGGTGTAGCCTCCTGCTGTGGGATCACTAGCACTGATAGCAATCATACAGTGAGAGAGGTGTAGCCTCCTGCTGTGGGATCACTGGCACTGATAGCAATCATACAGTGAGAGAGCTGTAACCCCTTGCTGTGGGATCACTGCCACTGACAGCGTACATACAGTAAGAGAGGTGTAACCCCCTGCTGTGTGATCACTGGCACTGACAGCATGCATACAGTGAGAGAGGTGTAACCCCCTGCTGTGTGATCACTGGCACTGACAGCGTACATACAGTAAGAGAGGTGTAACCCCCTGCTGTGTGATCACTGGCACTGACAGCATGCATACAGTGAGAGAGGTGTAACCCCCTGCTGTGTGATCACTGGCACTGACAGCGTGCATACAGTGAGAGAGGTGTAACCCCCTGCTGTGTGATCACTGGCACTGAGAGTGTGCATATTCTGAGAGAGGTGTAACCCTGTGCTGTGTGATCACTGGCACTGAGAGTGTGCATATTCTGAGAGAGGTGTATCCCCTTGCTGTGTGATCATTGGCACTGACAGCATACATACAGTGAGAGAGGTGTAACCCCCTGCTCTGTAAGCACTGGCACTGAGAGTGTGCATACACTGAGATAGGTGTAATCCTGTGCTGTGTGAGCACTGGCACTGACATTGTGCATACAGTGAGAGAGGTGTAACCCCCTGCTGTGAGATCACTGACACTGAGAGCGTGCATACTATGAGAGAGGTGTAACCCCCTGCTGTGGGATCACTGGCACTGACAGCGTGCATACAGTGAGAGGTGTAATCCTCTGCTGTATGATCACTGGCACTGACAGTGTGCATACAGTGAGAGGTGTAAAAAACCCCTGCTGTGGGATCACTGGCACTGACAGCATGCATACAGTGAGAGGTGTAACCCCCTGCTGTGGGATCACTGGCACTGAGAGTGTGTATACAGTGAGAAAGGTGTAACTGCCTGCTGTGTGATCACTGGCACTGACAGCATACATACAGTGAGAGAGGTGTAGTCTCCTGCTGTGGGATCACTGGCACTGACAGCATGCATACAGTGAGAGAGGTGTAGCCCCCTGCTGTGGGATCACTGACAGTGTATGTACAGTGAGAGATGTGTGACCGCCTGCTGTGTGATCACTGGCACTGAGAGTGTGTATACAGTGAGAGAGGTGTAACCCCCTGCTGTGTGATCACTGGCACTGACAGCGTACATACAGTGAGAGAGGTGTAATCCCCTGCTGTGTGATTACTGGCACTGAGAGTGTGCATATTCTGAGAGAGGTGTATCTCCTTGCTGTGTGATCATTGGCACTGAGAGTGTGCATATTCTGAGAGAGGTGTATCCCCTTGCTGTGTGATTACTGGCACTGACAGCGTACATACAGTGAGAGGTGTAACCCTGTGCTGTGTGATCACTGGCACTGACAGCATGCATACAGTGAGAGGTGTAACCCCCTGCTGTGTGATCACTGGCACTGACAGCCTGCATACAGTGAGAGAGGTGTGACCCCCTGCTGTGTGATCACTGGCACTGACAGCCTGCATACAGTGAGAGAGGTGTGACCCCCTGCTGTGTGATCACTGGCACTGACAGCCTGCATACAGTGAGAGCGGTGTGACCCCCTGCTGTGTGATCACTGGCACTGACAGCGTACATACAGTGAGAGAGGTGTAACCCCCTGCTGTGTGATCACTGGCACTGACAGCGTGCATACAGTGAGAGAGGTGTAACCCCCTGCTGTGTGATCACTGGCACTGACAGCGTGCATACAGTGAGAGAGGTGTAACCCCCTGCTGTGTGATCACTGGCACTGACAGCCTGCATACAGTGAGAGAGGTGTAACCCCCTGCTGTGT
Organism: Rhinatrema bivittatum; assembly: GCF_901001135.1. NCBI lineage: Eukaryota > Metazoa > Chordata > Amphibia > Gymnophiona > Rhinatrematidae > Rhinatrema > Rhinatrema bivittatum. The sequence continues at coordinate 3,128 of NW_021821166.1, read as the reverse complement.
GATCACTGGCACTGACAGCGTACAGACAGTGAGAGAGGTGTAACCCCCTGCTGTGTGATCACTGGCACTGACAGCGTACATACAGTGAGAGAGGTGTAACTCCCTGCTGTGTGCTCACTGGCACTGACAGCGTACATACAGTGAGAGAGGTGTAACCCCCTGCTGTGTGATCACTGGCACTGACAGCGTACATACAGTGAGAGAGGTGTAACCCCCTGCTGTGTGATCACTGACACTGACAGCGTGCATACAGTGAGAGAGGTGTAACCCCCTGCTGTGTGATCACTGGCACTGACAGCGTGCATACAGTGAGAGAGGTGTAACCCCCTGCTGTGTGATCACTGGCACTGACAGCCTGCATACAGTGAGAGAGGTGTAACCCCCTGCTGTGTGATCACTGGCACTGACATCGTACATACAGTGAGAGAGGTGTAACCCCCTGCTGTGTGATCACTGGCACTGACAGCGTACATACAGTGAGAGAGGTGTAACCCCCTGCTGTGTGATCACTGGCACTGACAGCGTACATACAGTGAGAGAGGTGTAACCCCCTGCTGTGTGATCACTGGCACTGACAGCGTACATACAGTGAGAGAGGTGTAACCCCCTGCTGTGTGATCACTGGCACTGACAGCCTGCATACAGTGAGAGAGGTGTAACCCCCTGCTGTGTGATCACTGGCACTGACAGCCTGCATACAGTGAGAGAGGTGTAACCCCCTGCTGTGTGATCACTGACACTGACAGCGTGCATACAGTGAGAGAGGTGTAACCCCCTGCTGTGTGATCACTGGCACTGACAGCGTGCATACAGTGAGAGAGGTGTAACCCCCTGCTGTGTGATCACTGGCACTGACAGCGTGCATACAGTGAGAGAGGTGTAACCCCCTGCTGTGTGATCACTGGCACTGACAGCGTGCATACAGTGAGAGAGGTGTAACCCCCTGCTGTGTGATCACTGGCACTGACAGCGTACATACAGTGAGAGAGGTGTAACCCCCTGCTGTGTGATCACTGGCACTGACAGCGTACATACAGTGAGAGAGGTGTAACCCCCTGCTGTGTGATCACTGGCACTGACAGCGTACATACAGTGAGAGAGGTGTAACCCCCTGCTGTGTGATCACTGGCACTGACAGCGTACATACAGTGAGAGAGGTGTAACCCCCTGCTGTGTGATCACTGGCACTGACATTGTGCATACAGTGAGAGAGGTGTAACCCCCTGCTGTGTGATCACTGACACTGACAGCGTACATACATTGAGAGAGGTGTAACCCCCTGCTGTGTGATCACTGGCACTGACAGCGTACATAGAGTGAGAGAGGTGTAACCCCCTGCTGTGTGATCACTGGCACTGACAGCGTACATACAGTGAGAGAGGTGTAACCCCCTGCTGTGTGATCACTGGCACTGACAGCGTACATAGAGTGAGAGAGGTGTAACCCCCTGCTGTGTGATCACTGGCACTGAGAGCGTACATACAGTGAGAGAGGTGTAACCCCCTGCTGTGGGATCACTGACACTGACAGCGTGCATACAGTGAGAGAGGTGTAACCCCCTGCTGTGTGATCACTGGCACTGACAGCGTACATACAGTGAGAGAGGTGTAACCCCCTGCTGTGTGATCACTGGCACTGACAGCGTACATACAGTGAGAGAGGTGTAACCCCCTGCTGTGTGATCACTGGCACTGACAGCGTACATACAGTGAGAGAGGTGTAACCCCCTGCTGTGTGATCACTGACACTGACAGCGTACATACAGTGAGAGAGGTGTAACCCCCTGCTGTGTGATCACTGACACTGACAGCGTACATACAGTGAGAGAGGTGTAACCCCCTGCTGTGTGATCACTGACACTGACAGCTTACATACAGTGAGAGAGGTGTAACCCCCTGCTGTGTGATCACTGGCACTGACAGCGTGCATACAGTGAGAGAGGTGTAACCCCCTGCTGTGTGATCACTGGCACTGACAGCGTGCATACAGTGAGAGAGGTGTAACCCCCTGCTGTGTGATCACTGACACTGACAGCGTGCATACAGTGAGAGAGGTGTAACCCCCTGCTGTGTGATCACTGGCAATGACAGCGTACATACAGTGAGAGAGGTGTAACCCCCTGCTGTGTGATCACTGGCACTGACAGCGTACATAGAGTGAGAGAGGTGTAACCCCCTGCTGTGTGATCACTGGCACTGACAGCGTACATACAGTGAGAGAGGTGTAATCCCCTGCTGTGGGATCACTGGCACTGACAGCGTACATACAGTGAGAGAGGTGTAATCCCCTGCTGTGGGATCACTGGCACTGACAGCGTACATACAGTGAGAGAGGTGTAACCCCCTGCTGTGTGATCACTGGCACTGACAGCGTACATACAGTGAGAGAGGTGTAACCCCCTGCTGTGTGATCACTGGCACTGACAGCGTACATACAGTGAGAGAGGTGTAATCCCCTGCTGTGGGATCACTGGCACTGACAGCGTACATACAGTGAGAGAGGTGTAATCCCCTGCTGTGGGATCACTGGCACTGACAGCGTACATACAGTGAGAGAGGTGTAACCCCCTGCTGTGTGATCACTGGCACTGACAGCGTACATAGAGTGAGAGAGGTGTAACCCCCTGCTGTGTGATCACTGGCACTGACAGCGTACATACAGTGAGAGAGGTGTAATCCCCTGCTGTGGGATCACTGGCACTGACAGCGTACATACAGTGAGAGAGGTGTAATCCCCTGCTGTGGGATCACTGGCACTGACAGCGTGCATACAGTGAGAGAGGTGTAACCCCCTGCTGTGTGATCACTGGCACTGACAGCCTGCATACAGTGAGAGAGGTGTAACCCCCTGCTGTGTGATCACTGGCACTGACAGCGTACATACAGTGAGAGAGGTGTAACCCCCTGCTGTGTGATCACTGGCACTGACAGCGTACATACAGTGAGAGAGGTGTAACTCCCTGCTGTGTGATCACTGGCACTGACAGCCTGCATACAGTGAGAGAGGTGTAACCCCCTGCTGTGTGATCACTGGCACTGACAGCCTGCATACAGTGAGAGAGGTGTAACCCCCTGCTGTGTGATCACTGGCACTGACAGCGTGCATACAGTGAGAGAGGTGTAACCCCC